>NC_066336.1:4381175-4554543 GCF_022539315.1 Serinus canaria | reverse complement strand
GGGATGGAGGGAAGGGATGGGATGCAGGGAAGTGTCCCCAGTGTCACTAGTGCCACCCAGATTGAGGGAACTGGGATGGAGGGAAAGGGATGGGATGCAGTGAAGTGTCCCCAGTGCCACCAGTGCCACCCAGACGGGGGAATTGGGATGGAGGGAAGGGGGTGGGATGCAGGAAGTGTCCCCAGTGCCACCAGAATGGGGGATTGGGGGAGGGAAGGATGGGTGAGGGAAGTGTCCCCAGTGCCACCCAGAATGGGGGAATTGGGGTGAAGGGAAAGAGATGGGATGCAGGGAAGTGTCCCCAGTGCCACCCAGAATGGGGGAATTGGGGTGGAGGGAAGGGATGGGATGCAGGGGGTGCTGGGAAGGCTGAGTGCCCCCAGTGCCACCCGGTTTTCTGCCCGGGTGAGCTGCCAGTGCTGCCAGCCACGCTTGGGTGACTTAACGTGTCACCTCCATCGTGTCTCACTGCAGAGAGGGTTTCAAAACTGCTCCATCAGTGGGGAAAAAAACCCCCAAACCCACCAAACCGACCCTTTCCTGCCGCTATCCCAGTGGATAAATGAGCTTTTCCTGGTCCTGGTGCTGGATGGGATTTGCCACTGCCTTCCCATGGAACCCAAAACCCCTCTGAGCTGGATCCTCATCCCTGTGGGTTTGGAATGTTGATGGAGGGAGATCCGAGATTTTTTCCCTGCTTCCCAAACCCCTCCAGACCCCTCCCACTCCCACCGGGGCGTTCCTGGGGCTGAGGAATGTTTGGATTTACCCCGACTGCAGGAGTCACAATGAGCAAACTCTGCCGGGGGGCCGAGCGACATCTCCCACTCCTACACCGCATTCCTGCCGGGAAATGTTGGGGTTTGCCTCCTTTTGCTGGTTTTTCTTGGTGTTTTTTCCCCCCCCCCTTGGCTGTCTCAAAGCCCAGACGGTGCTTGGTCATGGGCAGGAGAACTTGGTGTGGCTGCTGGGAGCAGGGGCTTCCATTGCTCTGTCAGGGGTGAAACCACCTCTGTTTGGGGTTAAAAGCTCCCTATTTGGGGTTAACCCAGGGGAAAAACACCATATTCGGGGTTAAACCCCTCTATTTGGGGTTAAAATCTCCCTATTTGGGGTTAACCCAGGGGAAAAATCACCATTTTTGGGGTTAACCTGCCTATTTGGAGTTAAAATCTCCCTATTTAGGGTTAACCATGGGGTTAAACCCTGATATTTGGGGTTAAACCTCCCTATTTGGGGTTAACCCAGGGGTTACACCCCCATATTTAGGGTTAAACTCCTTTATTTGGGATTAACCCAGGGGTTTAAACTCCATATTTGGAATTAACTCAGGGGTTCACCCCCATATTTGGGGTTAAACTCCCTTATTTGGGGTTAGCCCAGGGATTACACCCTCATATTTGGGGTTAAACTCCCTTATTTGGGGTTAGCCCAGGGGTTTCACCCCCATATTTGGGGTTAAACTCTCTTATTTGGGGTTAGCCCAGGGATTACACCCCCATATTTGGGGTTAAACTCCCTTATTTGGGATTAACCCAGGGGTTACACCCCCATATTTGGGGTTAAACTCTCTTATTTGGGGTTAACTCAGGGGTTACACCCCCATATTTGGGGTTAAACTCCCTTATTTGGGGTTAACTCAGGGGTTACACCCCCATATTTGGGGTTAAACTCCCTTATTTGGGGTTAACTCAGGGGTTACACCCCCATATTTGGGGTTAAACTCCCTTATTTGGGGTTAGCCCAGGGATTACACCCCCATATTTGGGGTTAAACTCCCTTATTTGGGGTTAGCCCAGGGATTACACCCCCATATTTGGGGTTATCCCCTCCTGTTTGGGGTTGAGTGAGGAGGACAGACCCCACTGCTGTCCCCAACCCACGGAAAATCCACCACGGGATGACTTCAGGAACTTTTTTCTGCCCTAGATTCGCATCCAGGGAGGCGCCCCGAGCCGGGAAGGAGCTGCACGGAAAGGGAAACTGAGGCACGACCAGTGGAATTTGATGTCCAGATCCCCGGGCGCGGCGCTGGCTGTGCCAAGTGTCGCCGTCACGGCCACTTGATGGGGGGTTAAGCGCCCTGTCCCCGGTGCCAGCCGCATTCCAGGGCCGCCACCTCGTCTGCGGCCGGCTGAATAAATAACGCGTCGCCTCGGCCGCCGCGGGGCTGCCGGAGCCGTAATTGCTTTTTTGGGAGCCGCAATTACCGGGCAATGTTGCGGAACGTGTCGTGCCTGCGGGACCGGAGAGCTCTCCCGCCGGGATCCGAGCCTGGCCCAGCCGTGGTGGCAGCTGGTGACACCCCCGAGGGCACTGAGGGTGCTGCTCGGTGGCACCGCCCTGCTCTGAGCTGGGCATCCCAATCCTCTCCCCAGGTGGATTTTCGCCCCATAAGAGAGGAAAGGGAGCTGGGAGGAGCATCCCAATGCTCTCCTTGTGGGGTTTGACCTCCTGAAAATGTGGGAAGGGATTTGGGAGAGGATGAGTGATCTAGCCCAATGCCTCCTGTGGATGACTCCTGAAATGTGGGAGGGATTTGGGAGAGGATGAGGACTGTGATCCTGAGCATCCCAATGCTCTCCTTGTGGGGTTTGACCTCCTGAAAATGTGGGAAGGGATTTGGGAGAGGATGAGGACTGTGATCCTGAGCACCCCAATCCTCTCCTTGTGGTGTTTGACCTCCTGAAAATGTGGGAAGGGATTTGGGAGAGGATGGGGACTGTGATCCTGAGCACCCCAATGCTCTCCTTGTGGGGTTTGACCTCCTGAAAACGTGGGAAGGGATTTGGGAGAGGATGGGGACTGTGATCCTGAGCATCCCAATCCTCTCCTTGTGGGGTTTGACCCCCCTGAAAATGTGGGAAGGGATTTGGGAGAGGATGGGGACTGTGATCCTGAGCACCCCAATCCTCTTCTGATGTCACTCCAGGTGGATTTTCCCCCAGGAGAGGAGGGAAGGGAGGTGGGAGGAAATGGGAACTGTGATCCTGAGCATCCCAATCCTCTCCTTGTGGGATTTGACCCCCTGAAAACGTGGGAAGGGATCTGAGGGTTGATGGGGACTGTGATCCTGAGCATCCCAATCCTCTTGTGGGGTTTGACCCCTTTCAGATGTGGGAAGGGATCTGAGAGTTGATGGGGACTGTGATCCTGAGCATCCCAATCCTCTTGTGGGGTTTGACCCCTTTCAGATGTGGGAAGGGATCTGGGGGAGGATGGGCACTGTGATCCTGAGCATCCCAATCCTCTCCTGGCCTCACTCCAGGTGGATTTTCCCCATGAGAGAAGGGATCTGGGAGTTGATAGGCGCTGTGATCCTGAGCACCCCGAGCACCCCAATCCTCTCCCGGCCTCACCCCAGCCGGGCTTTGCCCCTCTCAGAAATGGGCAGGGAGCCGGCAGGAGATGGGCACCGCTCTGAGCATCCCAATCCTCCCCTGCTGTCCCAAAAATCGCCTCCCCCGAGGCCCGGGTGGGACCTGGGAGAGCTCAGGCAAAACCCAGAGCCCCATTACGGATGACAAACCTCGGGGAGCGGGTGACAAACGACAAGCGGCGCCGTTTGGATGTCCTCACAAAAGCCCCGTGCGCCAGGGGGGCTTTGCATGAGCAATTCCAGACATTTTGAATGGCTGGCCCTGGGGGAAAATCCATCGCGCCGTTGAGTTTCCCTCCTGGCAGGGAGCACAAAGGGATTGGGGTGGAGCAGGCAGCGCTCCAGAGGCGCCTCTTCCCCCGTTTCCCTGGGGAACATCCCCTTGGCAAAGCCGCTGGCTGGATCCGGGAAGGTTTTCCCGGCTGGTTTTGGGGTGGTTTGGGCATGGCAGGAACGCGCTGGGCTCGGGGTTGTGCCCGCTGTGGCTCTTCCTGGTGGCAGCCAGGGGTCACCCCTGGGGTTTGGGGTGGCACATCCCTGCAGGGCTCCGGGTTTTTGGGAGCATCCAGTGGGAATCTCCTCAAGATTCCCAGAGAATCCAGCCCAGCCGGGGAGAGGGAGAGTGACAGGTCCTGCCAGGAATGGTTTTTTTTTGGGGGGGGGGGGGGGAATTCCCCAATTTTTATTCCTGATCATCCCAACTCCATTCATCTCCCATGGCAGGACACTCACTAGGGATCAGCAGAGCTTCCCTACGGATGCCCAGCATGTTGGTGACACTTGGGCACCTGGGACAACTTGGGGACACCTCACCATCCTCTGCCACCCCGAGGCAGATGTGGCAGGAAGCTGGGGGATTTTTGGGATGGAGCTGTGTCCCTGCAGGATCCAGGGGCTCCGGGGAGCCACTCCAACCTGTGCCAGGGATATGGAACACCTCATTTACCGGGATATTTCTTCTGCCGGAACGGGAGGAAGCAGCTGCTATCTGTACAAACAAAATTAGGCCAAAGGAGGAAAGTAATTTTGTCAAAGAAATAAGGAGATGCAGGGGGAGATGGAGAGGAGACAGATGAATAAACACAATCTACATAGGAACTGATAAAAATTCAATTTCTGCTCACACACGTCCCGGTCTCACTCACACCCTTCCTCTCCTCCTCTCCACGCGCTCCCCGGCGTTGTCTGCATCCATCTGGGATGTGGGAGGCAAACACAATGATCCTCTTCTGTCTTCAGCATGCTGGAAAATTTTTTCCTTTAATTATGGTGCTTTAATTCCCACCCAGCTCCAGCTTTCTGTCCCGTGCTTGGCCCTGCTGAGCAGGGGCAGCCCGGGAGAGGGGATAACCCCGGGATGGGGGGTCCTGGGGGTGGGACCCCATTCCCACCGGGATCCCAGGGTGGGGTGCCTGGATGGGGATCTGGGATTGTGGATGGGAGGGCTGGAAGGAATTGGTGATTCCTGGGAGTTATCCCGATTCTCCCTGTGGATTCCTGGAGCTGTGGGAGCACAAAGGGCTCTCCTGGATGGGTTTTTGGGGCATTTAGATATGGTTTAGACAAAAAACAACACTTCCAAAGTCTTCATGGGGTCACAGGGCAGTCCCTGTCCCAAGGGAGTGAGGGCTGGCTCCAGCCCCAGGGCGTGGATCGATGGGAGCAAAGCCGAGGCACTTTGAGATCTGTTCCGGGGACAATGGAGCGTGACAACGGCCGAGACCGAGGGACCTGCCCTGGCACAGCCCCCTCCTGGCCCTCCCCCAGCCCCAGTAAGGCCAGGCCAGCCTCTGAGTGGCACCGGAGCATCCTCAGGGATGCAGCACCTGCATTGTCCACAGGGATTCCTGCTCAGGGGACACCTGGGAGTGAGGACTCTTCTCCAATCCCTTCCCTGGGGGTTTAGGAGGATGCAGGGAGAGCTGGGAGGGGGTGCAGTGCACCCACATCTTTCCCTGCACACCGGAGCATCCTCTGGGATGCAGGACCTGCATTGTCCCAGAGATTCCTGCTCAGGGGACACCTGGGAGTGAGGACTCTGCTCCAGTCCCTTCCTTGGGGGTTTGGGAGGCTCCAGGGAGAGCTGGGAGAGGAGACAGAGGGTGAGGGGCACCCACACCCCCCCTGCTCACCCACATTCCCCTGCACACCAGAGCGTCCTCAGGGATGCAGGACCTGCATTGTCCCCAGGAATTCCTGTTCAGGGGACACCTGGGAGTGAGGACTCTGCTCCAGTCCCTTCCTTGGGGGTTTAGGAGGCTCCAGGGAGAGCTGGGAGAGGAGACAGAGGGTGAGGGGCACCCACACCCCCCCCCCTGCTCACCCACATTTCACTGCCCCCGGGCATCTCAGTGCAGGCGATGCCCAGGACCTGCCAGCCTGGGAGTGAGCTCTGCCACTTCTGGGTTAGGTCAGGGACTGACAGAGGGTGAGGGGCACCCACACCCCCCCTGCTCACCCACATTTCACTGCACACCAGAGCGTCCTCAGGGATGCAGGACCTGCATTGGCCCCAAGGATCCTTTCTCAGGGGACACCTGGGAGTGAGGACTCTGCTCCAATCCCTTCCTTGAGGGTTTAGGAGGATGCAGGCAGAGCTGGGAGGGGGTGCAGTGCACCCACACCCCCCCTGCACACCCACATTTCCCTGCCCACCCCCGTGCGCGGGGGCTGAGCCGAGCTGCAGCCCGGTTTCCCTAGGAAACCAAGCAGAGCCCAAAATCCCGCAGGGAAGCGCTGGAGGGGCTCCAGGAGGCAGCTGGGAGAGCTCTGCACCCCGGTGGCCTCGCTGTCCCAGCGCTGCTGAGGGGACACCGTGACAGTGACAGTGTGGTGGCACTCGGGGAGGTGCTGGCGGCAGGCTGGGGGGGTTGGAAAGGGGGACTTGGGGCTGTCCCCAGCGGTGCTGGCGTGTCCCTGAGGTGACCAGGGTGACACAGAGGATCCCCTCCTGAGGCACAAGGATTTTGGGGGCTGTCCCTGCAACCCCGAGCCCGGATTCCTGCTGCCACGGGGGCATTTTCCTGGGAATACCCCTGGAGGAAGGAGTGTCTTGTTCCAGGATGGATCCCTGGGGACCAGACAGGGAAGAGCCTCTCGAGGGTGGCAGGGTCACACCTTCCTCCTCCGTGCCTCCTCCTCCTCTTCCTCCTCCTCCTCCTCCCCGGGCCATTCGCACGCTGCCAAGTGAAGATGCATTTACCGGGGCTGCACGCTCCGAAAGTTGCTCCTCTCCCCTGCAGGCAATTAAAGGGAAGCTATTTCTCCTCAATCAGGCGTATTTGAATATGGAAATGATTTTTAATTACTCAGAGTCAATATCATTTTATCACCCAAATGTGTTTGAACGAGGTTTGCCCGTGTTTGCAGGGTGTCTAATAAGCGGAATACAAATTCCCCCCGCTCCTCGGCTCCTGTGCGTCCCGCCGAGCCACACCGAGGTGCTGCCCCTTGGAAATTCATTCCCAGGCTCCTGACAGGACCGGGAATCCTGGTCAACTCCTGGCCCCATGGGAAAATCCAAGGGGAGGGACACGGGGACATCAAGTCGTGGCCATCCCCGTCTCGCCTGGCCCCGATCGTGCCCGGGGTCAGCTCGGCGCGGAGCCGGTGACAGCTCGGCAGCCTCAGATCGCCGGCTATTGTCTGCTGATTAATTTGCTAATTATGTTCTGCTTTAATCCGAGGGCCTGGCGGCGGTGTGGAAATGTCAGGCACTTGTTTATGCCCCGGGTTGCTGGCGGAGTGACAAAGGCAGCGTCCCGCAGGTGTCACCAGGCGTCACCTGGCCCCGCCGGCTCTGAGCTCTGCCCTCCCACAGCCTTGGCACAGCCCCTTTGCCTCAGTTTCCCCCACAGGAGCTGGGAATACCGGGATCCACCCCCCTGCCCGCACTGGCACCACAGCCACAGTGCCAGCTGTCACCAGCGCTGTGGGGCTGTCACCAGTGCTGGGCACATCCCTGTCCTCACTGCCATGGCTTTGTGCAGGATTGGCACTGCTCAAAGCTGGCCCTGAATGTCCCCTCTGGAGCCACGGGGGGGTTGGGGCTATTCCAGATCCCCCATGCCAGAGGGGACTGGGCCTGGCCGCTGTCCCTGCGCCTCTGTGGCGTTGTCACAGGGGGTGCAAAGGTGACCAGGGCGGTTTCCCTTGGCTCCCAGTGTCCCCGTTTTGGTCTTATCCAGCTCCAGCCCCCTGGGGAGATGCCACCTCCTCGCTAACAAGGTGACAAAGGACGCGGCCCAGCGGTTTCCCAACATCCAACCTCTGGGTTTTCCTGCTGTGCAAAACCCATCAGGTGTCGGGGTTGAGCTCCTTCCTGCCAGGCTGAGCAGCCGCTGCAGCCCGGCTTTCTGCAGCCCTCATGTTTATTAATCGCCATGAATATTTATGCAAAGTTCCTCGCTGGC
Source organism: Serinus canaria (assembly GCF_022539315.1). Lineage (NCBI taxonomy): Eukaryota > Metazoa > Chordata > Aves > Passeriformes > Fringillidae > Serinus > Serinus canaria. The sequence continues at coordinate 4,546,752 of NC_066336.1, read as the reverse complement.
TTCTGGAGCGGCTGCTCGAATGCAGGCGTGATCTGGCCACTGCTGCCGGGCTGGGCAGTGAGATGGCTCCCCTGCAAAGGGGCTGAGGGTGGCATTGCTCCTTGCCAGGCTGCTCTGGACCAGGGAGGATCTCCCTGGAAGCAGCTGGAGGTGAAAATCCCACGGTTGTCCCACTGGTGTTGCGCTCATCTCTCAGTGCTACAGGCCCAGCAGGGAGGTCAGCACCTTGTCTGGCAGAAATTCCTCAAATTTTCCCCCAAAACTCTCCCCAGCGTGCCCAGCCTGGCACCTCGGGTCCTTCCTGGTGCCCTGCCCTGTGCCACAGCATCGCCTGGCACAGATGGGCAAGGACCAGCCCTGATCCATCCCTGACTTCACGAAGAGAAGAGCCTGGGAATTCCAGGCTGGGGATGCTGAGCTGAAATCCATCTCCCTGGGCACAACATCTCCCGGGGGCCACTTGGGAAGGGCTTTGGCTGTGCCCTCAGTCCGGAACAAGGCACAGAGTGGAATTTATTCCATGGCTTGTCCTTCCTCTACTTCTCATCACCTCGCTGGTATTTCCTGGGCCTTTCTCCCTGGACACCAGCGGGAGAAAACTCCATGTGAAGGTCCCTGGTCCCTCCTCGGCGGTGAGGGCTCCCATCAGAGCGGATTAGATTATCCTGCAAGCCCAAACTCCCCTGTTCACGGCTGGTTTTGTTTTCCCGCTGGAGCAATTCTCCGCCGAGTTTACGGGAAGCGATTCCGACAAGCGCCTGTCGTTACCGGCTGCTCGGGGCTGCGTCCCCTCCCGCCTCGCCCCTTCTTCCAGCCGAGGTGTTCCCGATAAACCTTTCTGAAAAGCCACCTCTCCCTGCCCTGCTCAGGGGAGACAATCCCTGGGGATGGAGCCCAGCGGGGGTGGGATGAACATCCCCATCCTCGAGGCCAGGAGCTCAACTCTTCCCGGAATCCTCACCGGGCACAGAGCAGCTGCCACCTCGGTGACTCTCCCCGGCCCTGATTTCTGTGCCAAATGAAGGGGAAAGGAGAGCTCTGCGCTGGAAGCAGCAGCGCCCGGTGCCTGGGGAGCCCTGCCCGGCGCGGGGGGGGCTCGGCCGGTGCTTGGCTGTCCCGGTGCGCCCGGTCCCTGCGGCGCTGGAGGCCGCTAATGACAGTGGTGGCACCGGGGACCTCGTGTCAGCCTGGCGGGTTTTTATGGCCTTAATGGACGGCTCTGATTCCCAGCGAGCCATGAAGCCCCGGTGTCACCACCTCGGCGCGCTGCTCTAATTACACCCTGCGAGGAGCGCTGCTGAGCCCAGCCCCCGAGTCCTTCGGGCACCGGAGAGGCCCCGATCGGTGTTTTCCAACATCCCAGCAGCTCACGGCGGTGAGGAGGAGGATGGGGGTGAGGAGGAGGATGGGGGCTCAGAGCCCTCACCCTGGACACCCTGGGGGGGTCTCCAATGCTTTCCCAAGCTGTGCCTGCGGGGCTGGGGGGGATGAGCACCCCCCTGGCTGAGGATTTGGTGGCAGCGGCGCTCCCGCGGTGTCGGGGGAGGTTTGCAGGGATGCAGCAGCAGCAATGAGCAGCTCCGGAGAGCACCCAGTTGTCCTGGTAACAGTGGGTGCCTCCCACTCCCACAGCTCAGCCCCCCCTGAGCCAGAGCCCCCCAGCTCCTCTTTGCCCACCTGGGCCAGAGGGGACTTGGCAGGGAGGGGACGTGGAGGGCTCCAGGGCTAGGCAGGGAGCAGCAGGGGGATGGTGGCCTTGTGGGACAGAGCGACACGAGCCAGGATGTGCCACAGCTTTGGGGAAGTCCCCATGGGCATGGCATCCCATGTCGCACCCATCCTGCACCACAACTTGTGTTGCATCCGCTGTTGCATGCGGTATTGCATCCTGCATTGTGCGTTGCATCCTGCAGTGCATCCCACCTTGCATCTTGCATCCCACCTTGCAACCTTCATCCCACACCAATCCCACCTTGCATCCTGCATCCCACACCAATCCCACCTTGCATCCTGCATCCCACACCAATCCCACTTGCATCCTGCACCCCACACTAATCCCACCTTGCAACCTGCATCCTACACCAATCCCACCTTGCATCCTGCATCCCACACCAATCCCACATTGCATCCTGCACCCCACTCTGTGTCCCACGCTCCTTGCAAGGCAGTGGCAGGGGGTGCAAGAGATCTCTTTGGAAGCCCCCAATTCCCTCAGCTGTGCTGGGCTGCTTGGCTGAGGGAGCAAACACCTCGTGGGAAGCTGGGAATGGCCCAGGGAGCCGTGGTTTTGGGGTTGTTCATCCAGGGAGCTGTGCTGAGCTGTATTTACAGAGCCGGGGTCGGGAATATCCTCCAGCTCTGGCAGAGCTAATGCTGCTTTTCTCCTCGGGATAAAGACCAGCCTGGAAAGCTGGTTTGCTTTCTCCCAGCCTTGACCTGCAGGGCTTGAGTGTCTGTCTGGGGACGCTGGGTCAGGCACCCAGGGACTGCAGGGAATTGCTGGGAATAGGGAATGTCAGGAAGGGAAGGAGCTGAGCTGCATGAAGCTCTGGGGTGGATGTGATCCTGCATTTCCAGCAGCACCGGGCTGGATCAGAGCTGGTGCTGAGCCACAGATCCCCAGGGTGCTGCACAGTTGTCCTAGAACTGCCTCCTGGCCTCTCCATCCGTGGTGTCCAGCCTGGACGGAGGGGACAGGGGACAGCTGTGAGCAGCCCCGGGCTGAGAGCAGCGCTGGCAGCAGCGCTGGGCAGGATGTGTCCGGCAGAGTGGACAGGCAGCAGGGGGAATGTGCTGCATTTCCAGCTGCGCTGCTCCTGCAACGTGGCAGCCAGGCCCTGCCGCATCCTGCTGAGCTCCTCCTGCACGCCCGGGGCTCGGTGGCCCTGACACTCCATCCCCTGCCAGCCAGAGCTCCTGGAGAGCAGCAGGATCCAGGCTGCAGTGGAGCCTCTGTGCCAGTGGCTCAGTCGCCCACGGACCACCAAGATCCTCAAGTTTATCCTGTCTGTGCTGCCTCTCTGGGTGTGAAACCACAGCTCTGCAGCCCCCCGAGGTCGTGGGGTCCGGCAGGCTCCGTGTCACCCCCACTTGTGCCACATTTGTGGCTGTGACAACCCCATTTCTCAGCCCCACATCCCCCTGCAGAACTCCCCGAGGCCCACACACATGTGGGGACACACACGGGACACACGCAGAGCCTCGTGTGCCTCGCACACGCGTGTGCAAACCCGCACCTCCACGGTAGAGCCCACCCAGCACTCACACCCCCCAGCCGTGCACACGCAGCCACAACCCCCCCGTGCCCGTGCACGACACACTCCACGCGTGTGACACGGCTGGGGGGGGGGGCCACGACACGCCACCCACACCCCGGATCGCGACCCCCCCCCCATCCTTGTGCGTGTGCACCGCTCACCCCCGCCCCCCGTGCCGCCCCCGCCGCCCCCCCAGCGCTGCAGCAGCAGCAGCAGCAGCCCGGGGGTCACCTCCCCCCGCACACACGGCGGGGGCGGGGGCGGCGGAGCGGGGAGAGGGGAGTTGGTGGGGGGGGGGTCCCCGCCGTGCCCGGTGCTGTCACACCGCCCCGCTCCCGGCGCATGCAGCAAGTGCCCGAGCGGCGCGCGCCGCCGCCGCCCCCGCGCCCCCCGCTCCCCCAGCCCCCCCTCTCCCTTCCCCTCCCCATCGCATCCGCCGCCGCCGCCGCCGCCACCGGGGCCCGGCGCGCTGCGCGCCCGCTCCCGGCCCCGCGCCCGCTCCCGGCCCCGCGCGCTGCCGCCGCCGCCGCCGCCGCCGCCGCGCTCCCCCGGGCGCGCCCGGGCACCGACTGCCACCGCCGCCGCCGCCGCCGCTCGGGGATGGCCAGCCCGCTGCTCGCCGCGCCGCGCCGGGGCTACACGCGCTGCTGACGGAGCGCAGGTAAGGGCGGCCACGACCCCCTTCGCCGGTACACCGGTATGTCCCCCCCTCCGGTGCACCGGCACCCCCCGTTGTCGGTGAACCCACCCCCCCCCCATCTCTTCCCCGGTGCGGCTGCTCCGCTCCCTCCCGGCGCGGCGCAGCGGGGGCGGCAGCTCGCGGGCGATGCGGGTTGCGGCGGCCGGTGCTGCCGCTTGGCAAAGCCCCGGTTCCACCGGGGACCCCCCGCCCGCCGCCCCGGCTCCCACCCCAACCGCGGCCAACTTTCCTGCCCCGGCGGCAGGGCTGCGGGAACGGGAGTTGCGGCCGCGCCGCGACACCGCGGGTGCCCCGTGCCCGGTGCTCGGGGCGGGCAGCGGCATCCCCGAGGCGGCCCCGGCCCTGCCGGGAAGTTGCGCGGGGCTGCGGCGGCGCGGAGGGCTCGGCACCGGGGCTGGCTGAGAGCCGCGGTGTGCCCGGAGCTGCCGATCCTTCCCGCGGGGCTGCCGGTGCCCCCCTCTCCCGGGGCTGCCCATCTCCTCCTCCCGTTCTGCCGCTCCCCCCTCCCCGGTGGTTGCCGCTTCTTCCCCCCTCTGCCGGTTCTCCCGTCGGTTCCCCGGGGGTCCCGGTGCCCCTCAGGACCCTCGTGCCCCCCGCGAGGCGCAGTTTCCTCCCGCGGGGTGCCAGTCCCTCCCGTTAAAACAGTGCCCGGCTCCTGCAGCCCCACGGCGGAAGGGCTGCACGCGTGTCCGCGGGCACATGTGTGTTCCTGGGCACACGTGTGGCACCGCGGTGTGTGTCACCCAGCAAGGCCACGGGTGGGTGCAGGGCTCCCTGCTGGCATCCCTGCTGTGGGCACACGCGTGGATTGTGCCAGCCTGGCGAGCGTGGGTGCTCGGCAGGGTCGGTCACCCCGCGTTGTCACCCCTTGGGCAGGGCCCTGGGGACTCGGCACGCACCCCGGCCGTGGGTGGGTGGGTTCGTGGGTGGGTTCGCAGCCCTCCCCTGCACACTGGGGCTTTGTTCGGTGCCAGCGTGGGGGGCTGCCGTGCCACGGCACCCAGGGCCCGTGGGAGTGCAGGAGAGCACACGTGGGCACCCGGCGTGTGCCACCGCGGGCACGTGCGGCAGGCAGGTGGCAGCCGGGGCTTGGGGGGAGCCGCAGCCCTTGCCGGGGGAGACCCGCGAGCCCTGGGAGTGGTGGCACGGAGCGGTGCCAGGTGTGCCTCCCGCGCCGGTCACTTGTTGAGGACGGGGAGGTTTTTCCGCAGCCGGCGCGGGGGGACTGGCGGCAGCTCGGCGTGTGAACAACCCTTCCCTTTTCTAGGTCATGTCACTGCTGGCTGTGCTGGCTGTGCCTGGCAGCCGGGGCCGCCGGTGACGCGGGGAGGTGGCCCCGGGGTGGCCGGGCTGTGGCAGAGAGCCCGGCCGGGGGTTCTGTGCGGGGCGCACGTGGAGCTGGTGGCACGGGGCTGGCTCTGAGCTGTGCCACTGGGATTGCTCCCAATGGCTGGGGACAGATTTGTCACTCCTTTGGAGGCCGTGGCTGAGCTGAGGGGGGTCGTGGGGAGGCACCCGGCACCCTGGGCTCACATGGGGAGGAGCGGGGTGGCGCAGCTGTTGTCACTGTCACCGTCACTGTCACCTGGCTGCTCTCTAGCCGCCCTCAGCAGGGAGGGTCTGCTCCCCGTTCCCAGCAGGGCTCCTTGGTGATGGCACAGTGGCGGTGGATGTGGAGTTGGCTGCGTGGCAGAGCCAGCCCTGCTGTGCCAGGGCGCGGAGCCTGGCAGCAGCTCCTCTCCCAGGCCTGCCCAGTTGCCTGTCAAGCCTTGTCACTGGCCCCAGCTTTGATCCAAGGAGCCAGGATCCTACAAATCTGGGCTGTGTGGAGAGAAAACGGACACGGAGCGGGCACAGCGGGCACTCGCCCTCCGACTGGCAGCCGCGTGGCAGAGGGTTCCAGCGCTGGCTGGGACACGCTGCCAGCTCTTCCCAGCTCCTTCTGGTTCTTCTCAACACCTCCCAGGACCTTTGGCAGTGGAATGTTCTGCCTGGAGTCGATCCCTGCCGTGCTGGAGATGGCACCGGGGGTGCTCGGCTCTCCCCGCTGGTGGAGAGCTCTGCCCTGGCACCAAGCTCACCGCTGTGGGATGAGATGGAACTTCCACCAGCCAGGGTGTCCCCATTGCTGCCACATCCCCCCATCCTGTGGGGATTTCAGATGGGATGGGAGCTGCAGGATGGACTCCCCAGTTCCTGGAGGAAGACGATGCCCCAGCCCCGCTCCAGCCCTGCTGCTGCGATGCCTCCTCCCTTCTCCATGGGAATTTGGACTGAGGCCCTGCAAACTCATTTCCTACCACGGGCCCGTCCTCTAATGGGGACGGGGCTGGCTCGGGGCCACCTGGCTTGGTTGCCAAATGTCAGAAGCTCTTCAGCTCCTCGCTGCTCACGAGGGTCATTGCGTCCCCCCTCCTCTGCTCCTGTCAGTTCCTTCTTGATGTCCTCCAAGAGCAGGATGGAACCAGGCCCCTTCTCCTCCCTGGAGCACCTCGGAGGCTCGTGGTGGGGCTGGGTCTGGATGAGATGGTGGGTACAAAAAAAATCCCCTTTGGGGAGAGAATAGATCCTGCTGCCAGCGCTGGAACTCAGAAACCCTCTTTGAAGCCTTCCCGGGTCTCCCAGCCCTCCAGAATGGAGCTGATGGAAAAAAGGGACTCACATCCAAAGGATGTGGAAGAAACTCCTTGGAAGAGGCCGTGGGAGCACCGTGGCTGCTGCAGCCCCTGAAGCTGAGGGGGGGCTGTGACTCCAGGGACCCCCGAGCTGTGCAGAGCCGGGGGGGAGGCAGCACACGCCGTTCCCTGGCAGAGCAAATCCCTAATCCCGGCGGAGATTCCTCTGTGCTGTCTCCCGGCCTTGCTTTTGGAGTGGAGTTTTACCAACAGCAGTTAAGTAAAATAAATAAAGAGGCCTGTGCCTGCCAGTGCTCGCGAGGCCGCGCCAGGGATTGGCAAAGCGGCACCATTAATTACAGCTCGGCACCGCTGCCAGCCTGCCGGCTCCAGGAGAGGCCGTGGCAGCACGCCGGGGAGCCAGAGGGACAAGGGAGATGTGGAATCGTGGAAGGGAGGGGAAACGTGGTCCTGGATGCTGAGGGAATTGTGCCAGAGTGGGTGGAAGCAGCTGGGAGAGCGCTGTCCCTGCTGGGTGTCTGCGTGTGCACACGCGTGTGCCGAGCAGGGATCCGTGTTTTCGGGCTGGAGGTTGGGGGTGCAGAGGAGTTTTTCCCAGGAATGGTGCTGGTCTGTTGGTGGAGGGGCTGGGAAGGCTCAGGATACCCCATGGAGGTGTTTTGGGGCAGCTTTGGAGTCCCTGGATGCTTTTGAACGGCCGGGGGAGATCCCGGGGGTTGAAGGGTGGTGGGAGCTGCTCGATGTGGTGCTGCCTTTGTCACTGTCACCTCATGGGATGGAGCCTCATGGCCGTGCTGTGCCAGGGGCCAGCCTGTTCCTTTTGGCAGGGAAGAGAGGCTGTTCCAGGCTGGATCAACCACCCAGGATGCCCCAACCCTTACTTTTTATTCCTTTATCCTAAGCCGTGCTCATGTTAGGAATTTTCCTGGATCGGCTCTTTTTTTTTCCCCATGGATTTTGTATTTTCTACAGCCTGTTAAAAGAACGGTTGGGTTAAAAACCACATCCCTCCACCCCCAAATCCTCTTTACTCTGCCATTAATCGTTTCTCAGATTATTGATGTTGAAGGCTTTAGCGCTGCCTTGTATCACTTTTTTGGGGACTGGTTGGCTGTCCCTGGCTTTTCCTGATCACGATCTGAGCTCCTGCCGTGCCGGGATGATGGAGCTGGACCGGGATCCAGCCAAAATCCAGGCAAAACATCCTCAGGGAAACAACCTGTTTGTGCGCAGGGAGTAGTGCCGTGCCGTGGCCGGGGAGAGCCGAGCCGCGCTCGGATCCCGCTCTTCCCGGAGCGATATTCCAGCAGGAATGAGCGGAATGGAGATGGAGAGAGTGATGGAGAGACCGCGCTAAGGGAACGGGGAGCCCGGGCTGTCGCTTCCGCCCGGCCGGCCGCTTCCCAGCTCTGTGATGGCTCTTTAAAAGCTTTAATTAAAGCTTTAAACCCACCCCCTTCCCTGCGCCCGGGCGGGAACAAAGGCAGATGGAAGGGGCTGGAGCGGGCGCCTGCGGCGGGCGAGCGTGCCAGGCTGTGCCCGCCGTGCTCCGGGTGACATCGCTGTCCCCAGGGAGCACCAGCCACTCCCAGCGGGGTGCGGGGGGGGGTCCCTGGGTGGTCGCCAGCTGCCCCCAGGGATCCAGCGGTGACGGCTGCCGGGTGGTTCATCCCGCGCGGAGCCAGGCGGTTTTGGGGGCAGCGGGGGTGATGCCAGCGCGGCCGTGCCCTGGCACCGCGACCGGGCTGGGCTGCCCCGAGCCGGAGAGCGCAGACCGTGACGCTGCAGGGAGCGAGGTCCCCGCCGCGCTGCCGGCTGGGGGGGATGGTGACCCCTGGTCGTGCCACCCGGCAGCTCCAGCCGGGTGACTCGGTGGCCCAGATGTTAAAGATCTCGCAGCCCAGTGAAATATTTTCACTGCAGCAGCTGCGGCGGTGGCGGTGGCGGCGGCTCGGGCGCTGCAGGGAGCGGAGCTGGTGCCGAGCGAGCTCCGGCAGCTCCGGTTCAGCCCCGGCCGTGGCTCCGTGCGGCGCCGGGCTCCGGGCAGCCGCAGCCCGGAGGTTTTGGGGCTGGGAGGAAGCTCCCCATATCCCAGAACAGCTGGATCATGCATGCCTGGAGAGGTGAGGCTTGGGCTGTGTCCATCCCCGAGCCTTCCAGAGGGCGGGATGGATGGAGGATGGATGGATGGATGGATGGATGGATGGATGGATGGATGGATGGATGGATGGATGGATGGATGGATGGTGCTGCCGGAGCGTCCCTGCTCGCTGCTCCTGGGCGAGGGAAGCAAGCACCATCTTGTGTCCCTGCCAGGCTGCGGGAGCCCCAGGAGCTCGCTGCAGAGCAGCAGCGTGTCCCTGCCTGACCTCCTCCCCCTTTCCCTCCTCCTCCTCCTCTCCCTCCTCTTCCTCCTCCTCCTCCCTCCCCCCACTCCCGGCTCTCCCGGAGCAGCGGAGGGGGCTGCGACTCTCGGGGGGACCCCAGGTCCTTGGTGGTCCCTCGAGTAGCCCCGGTGGGGGATGCCCCGCTCGGGCTGCAGTTGGAATTCGGTGCTTTTGGGTCTCTCCTGTTGCATTTCCTGGGGGCTCTGGCTGGAGACCAGAGGAACTGGAGGGTTTTACTCCGGGAAAGTGGGATTTTCTTCCACCCCAGATCCCCCTGCTTGCATCGGGGAGATCCAGCCCGGTTTGCTCCCTCTGGCTCCCTCCCAGCCCCTCTCCCGGTGCCCTGGAGGGGGAACTCCAGCACCGAGCTCCCCCCGTGCTGCCGGGGCGGCAGGAGCCAGCGCCAGCCTGTTGCATGAGAATCGGGATATTTTTAGCTCTCTAATGTCCCCGGAGTGGCTCTAGCGCAGGCTCGGCCAAGTGTCCCTCCCGATGAGCTGGGGGATGCCCCAGCACCAGCACCTCGGCCAGGGGTGGTTTGGGAGCAGGATTTGCTGTTTGAGGGTGTTTAGGAAGCAGGGTTTGGTGTTTGAGGGTGGTTTGGGAGCAGGATTTGGTGTTTGAGGGTGGTTTGGGTGCAGGATTTGGTGTTTGAGAGCAGGATTTGGTGTTTGAGGGTGGTTTGGGTGCAGGATTTTGTGTTTGAGGGTGGTTTGGGTGCAGGATTTGCTGTTTGAGGGTGGTTTGGGAGCAGGATTTGCTGTTTGAGAGCAGGATTTGCTGTTTGAGGGTGGTTTGGGAGCAGGATTTGCTGTCTGAGGGTGGTTTGGGAGCAGGATTTGCTGTTTGAGGGTGGTTTGGGTGCAGGATTTGCTGTTTGAGGGTGGTTTGGGAGCAGGATTTGCTGTTAGAGCAGGATTTGGTGTTTGAGGGTGGTTTGGGTGCAGGATTTGGTGTTTGAAGGTGTTTAGGGAGCAGGGTTTGGTGTTTGAGGGTGGTTTGGGTGCAGGATTTGGTGTTTGAAGGTGTTTAGGGAGCAGGGTTTGGTGTTTGAGGGTGGTTTGGGAGCAGGGTTTGGTGTTTGAGGGTGGTTTGGGAGCAGGATTTGCTGTTTGAGGGTGGTTTGGGAGCAGGATTTGCTGTTTGAGGGTGTTTAGGGAGCAGGGCTTGGTGTTTGAGGGTGGTTTGGGAGCAGGATTTGCTGTTTGAGGGTGGTTTGGGTGCAGGATTTGCTGTTTGAGGGTGGTTTGGGAGCAGGGTTTGGTGTTTGAGGGTGGTTTGGGAGCAGGATTTGCTGTTTGAGGGCATCCCCCGTGCCGTGCCAAGCGCTCGGCATCCCCAGCACACGGCTGGGCGGAGGCAAGCAGAGACCTCAGCAATTTTGGAATCAACCTCTGCCATGGCATCTGGCCCTGTGGCCACCTCCTGAATGTCCCCTGATGTCCCCAGGGCTGTCCCTTTGCCCGGGCACGGGCTGAGTGATGCTGACACGTGCACGGTGGCCTCGGCCTCTGTGGAGCCGTGCTCTGGGCTCACTTAATAAGGCCACAGCATGCATTATTTTATTAATGAGGTATTAAAAAGCTGTTCATGGTGATGCTCTGCATTCCCAGAGAGGCATCCAAGAAATCTGTGCTGAGCAGCGACTGCTCACCCTGTGCCCGGCTCTTAGGACAACTGTGGGGACGCCACGTTGTTGTGGTGTCACCGTGCACCCCCAGCATGTCACCCCGACCTGCCAGCCTGTCCCCACCGTGTTCCAGGGCACCAGGATGAGCTCCAAGAGCTTTTGTAGCCCTGTCTGAAGTTGTTTGGTGGCTCCTTGCCCAGGCTGTGCTTGGCCAGGGGTGAGATGAGGGTGAGAGGGTCAGTGCAGGGGGACCTGCAGGGCTGGGACTCTGCTCTGGTGGTTTTTGGGTGAAGTCCTCGCTCTGTGCTGCACTGTCCCAAATCTGGGGACTCATTGGCACTGCAAGGAGTCCCCTGCAACCATGCAAGGTGGCAGATGGGGACAGGGACCAGGTGGGGACATGAACTGGGAGGGGACATGGGGTAACTGGGGTGCTGCTCACACACCGGCCGGGCTCAGGGCAGGGCGCTGACCCCCAGCCCAGCCCCCCAGAGGCCAAGCCTCCAGGTAAGCCTCTGTCTGTGTGTCCATCTGTCTGTCTGCAGGGCAAATGCCATAGGATGACCGCTGCTGGTCCCCTCTTACTGGCTGTGATATCGTCTGTCCTGTGGCTCACGCGGGGCTTCGACCCGGCTCCCAGCGCCTGCTCCGCCCTGGCCTCCGGCGTCCTCTACGGCTCCTTCTCCCTCAAGGACCTGTTCCCCACCATCTCCTCCGGCTGCTCCTGGACCCTGGAGAACCCCGACCCCACCAAGTACTCGCTCTACCTCCGCTTCAACCGGGAGGAGCAGGTCTGCACCCACTTCTCGCCCATGGTGCTGCCGCTCGACCACTACCTGGCCAACTACACCTGCGACCCCCGGGGCGAGGCCAGCCCCGCGCCCGCCAGCCAGCGCCCGGAGCAGCAGCAGCAGGAGGAGGAGGAGGACGAGGAAGCCGAGCTGGAGCTGTGCGAGGGTGCGGGGCCCTTCACCTTCCTGCACTTCGACAAGAATTTCGTGCAGCTGTGCCTGGCGGCCGAGCCCGAGGCGGCGCCGCGGCTGCTGGAGCCGCAAGCGCTGGAATTCCGCTTCGTGGAGGTGCTGCTCATCAACAACAACAACTCCAGCCAGTTCACCTGCAGCGTGCTGTGCCGCTGGCTCGAGGAGTGCCTGCAGGCTCCCGGCGCCCGCCGCTGCGGCTTCACCCACGCCGGCTGCAGCTGCCAGGCCGAGAGCCCTCCGGCCCCCCGGCGCAACGGCACCCGGCCCCCGGCCCCCGCGCCCACCCCGGCGCCCGCCGCGCCCGACTGCTGCCCCACCGAGCTGCATTCTGCGAATGCCAACGAGCTCGACCTGCCCGAGGTGCCACACGGTGAGTGGGGAGCGGGCATGGACCCCCCGTGTGGTGCTGGGGGTCGCTGGGTGCTGCTCGTGCTCGTGGAATGGGTGGGTTCTGCACAGGGAGTGGGGACAGTGGGAATTGGGCAGTGGGTGGGTCCTGCTTGTGTGAGCTCTGTGGGAATGCAAAGTGCCAGCTGGGAACTGGGCATGGGGCAGGGAATCTGCAGTGGATGGAGGTGCCAGTGGGGCACTGGGAATGGTGCAATGGATGGATCCTGGGGCTGGAGGTGCCAGTGGGGCACTGGGAATGGTGCAGTGGATGGATCCTGGGGCTGGAGGTGCCAGTGGGGCACTGGGAATGGTGCAATGGATGGATCCTGGGGTTGGAGGTGCCAGTGGGGCACTGGGAATGGTGCAATGGATGGATCCTGGGGTTGGAGGTGCCAGTGGGGCACTGGGAATGGGGCAGGAAATCTGTGCAATGGATGGATCCTACTCATGCACACTGTTGGAGTAGGATTGGTGCCAGCTGGGTGCTGGGCATGGAGCGGGGAAGTCATGCCAGGGATGAACCCTTCCCATGCACACTCTGTAGGGCTGGAGGATGCAGCTGGGTGCTTGACGTGGAGCATGAAAGCTTCTCCATGAAGGAGAAGGAGCAGGGAATCCACGGGATGGATGAATCTTCTCTGAGCCCACTCCCAGGGCAGCATGGTGCCAACTGGGCCCTGGGCATGGAGCAAGGAATCCATGGGATGGATGAATCCTGCCTGAGCACACTCCTCAGGACAGGGGGTGCTGTGCATGGAGCAAGGAATGCACGGGTGGATGAATCCTGCCTGAGCATGCTCCCTTAGGGCTGGGAGTTTCCGGTGGGACACTGTGCATGGAGCAGGGAATCCATACAAAGTTCAAACCCGTGGAGCTGCAGCTTGCTCTGCCCTTGCCACGGCCCAGCCATCCCTGGGAATGCCACGGCGACCCCACCACTGCCAGGGCTGCGGCCACGGCTGCTCTGGCACATCCCACGTGGCTCCCTGGCCTCGCTCGCCTCCTCCCTGGCGCGGGGCAGGAGCAGGAGCCACCTCGCTCTGCCCTGGTAGAGACGTGGAAAACAATTTGCAGGTAAAATGACCCTTTGCCGTGGCAAATTACCCTTGACTGCTGCAGCCCGGGCGCTTGTTATTCCAGGCAGGATGTCACGGCCCGGCGGCCGGGCTATTAACCAGGCGGAATGAGGCCATTTGCTCGTTCCGGGATTGTAGGAAGGGCTGGGGAGAAAGCAGCCGGATCCCAGCTCCGGGATGGGCGGCGGGGCCGCCTTGCCCTGCTGTTGCCCACGCCTGCGGTGCCAAGCCTTGTGAGGTGATACGGAGATGTGGGGACACATCTGGCCAGATGTTTTCCCTTCAGCAGCCTCAGGGCGATGCGCGGGTGGGAGCAATCCCGACGGGGCTGCGCGGGGTCTTTATCCGGCAGATTAGGTGGTGGGGCAGGGCCGGGGGTGTAGAGATAATTTCATTGGGCTTTAGCATTTATTTCAGGAGCTAAATGTCATTAGGGACAGATCCCCCACTAAATCCCCGGTCCCTTACAGCTGCCGGGCTCCAAATCTCCTCATCCCGAGCGGAGCTGCTTGAGCTGATTTCATTTTATGGGGTTTTTTTTGTCATTTTGTTTTATTTTTCCCTCTTTAAACGCCACTCCCCATGGGTGATTAAGAGCTCAGGTGCCAGCCCCAGGGTCAGCCTGGCTGACCCTGTGCCCCTGGGGTGACACCTGTGGTGGCTGGGGCTGCCTGTGGAGAGGGGATTCCACGATGGGATTGGGAATTGGGATCCGTGATGGAGAAGGGAGATCCAGGATGGGATGGAGAAGGGGGATCCAGGATAGGTTGGAGAATTGGGATCCACAATGGAGTAGGGGGATCCACAATGGAGAAGGGGGATCCAGGATGGAAAAGGGGGATCCAGGATGGAAAAGGGGGATCCAGGATGGGATGGGGAACTGGGATCCAGGATGGGATGGAGAATTGGGATCCACGATGTAGAAGGGGGATCCATGATGGGATGGAGGATTGGGATCCAGGATGGGATGGAAAATTGGGATCCACGATGCAGAAGGGGGATCCATGATGGGATGGAGAATTGGGATCCAGGATGGGATGGAGAATTGGGATCCACGATGCAGAAGGGGGATCCATGATGGGATGGAGAATTGGGATCCAGGATGGGATGGAGAAGGGGAATCCAGGATGGGATGGAGAAGGGGGATCCACGATGGAGAAGGGGGATGCAGAATGCAATGGAAAAGTGGGATCCAGGATGAGATTGAGAATAGTGATCCAGGGTGGGATGGAAAGGTGGGGTCCAGGATGGGATGGAGAAGCAGAGTGCTCCTCCAGGGGACCCAGCACATCCCCAGGGCTGTCTCAGTGGGGTTGTTTCCCCCGAGCCTGGCACGGGGTGCTGGCCAGGGGGTCCCTGCAGAGCTGGCAGGGCTCAGTGCCACATTCCGCCTCTCCGGCTGCGACGGCCGCGGCGCAAACTCCGGCTCCTTCTCCAAATTGCATTTGACATTCAATTAAAGGCTGGAGCGCCCGGAGGTTCAGTGTTATTGCCGTGCCAGAGCCACGGGGGTGACGCGCTGCCACGGCCACCCCTCGTGCCACGCCACTGCCACCGTCCCCCCCGGGTGTCACCGCGCTGGGCCGCGGGGCTGCATCACAGAGCGCCCTTCATGCAGCTGGGGGGGGGTCCCAGGCTCCCACCTGGCCTCCCCCCAGCCCCCCGGGGTGGAGAATGGTCCCCTTTCAGGGGGATGGATGGTGGCACACAGGGCCGGGGGGCTGAATGGCGCCTGTGAGTCGAGGCTTGGCGGGCGCCCAGCGCTGATCTCAGCGGCTCCTCCGCCGCAGCGACGTGGGGCTGGCACCCGCCCAGAGCCTCCCCACAGCCCTGACCCCGGGGTCCCCGGCACCAGCGTCATCCCCGCTCTCCCAGGGGGATTCGGGGATGAGGTTGGAGCCACGTGGGTGGGCTGGAGCTTTGTGGGGTGACTTTGGGTGTGTTCGACCCTGCTGCTCCAGGCTCCAGGCGGTGTGACCCCTCCAAAGACCCTCAGAAGGGTGACCCCCATCTTTTTGATGGCCTCTGGGTGACTCTGCTGTGTCGAGGCCAAGCAGCTCCAATTTTGGGTTTCCCTCTCCCCAAACCCATCCCTGCTCAGAAACCAACCCCCAGTGAGGGACAAGGACATAACCAGCCTTGGGATTCACCTTGAGGTCCCCAAAAAACACCCCTGATGTCCCCAAAATCACCTCCCATCCTTGCCCCCACAAGCTGAGCTGTGGTGGGGTGCTGGGGGACCCCTGGGCGGGGTGGGGTGCGGAGCTGGGGTTGGCTGCAGCCTCC
Organism: Serinus canaria; assembly: GCF_022539315.1. Classification (NCBI taxonomy): domain Eukaryota; kingdom Metazoa; phylum Chordata; class Aves; order Passeriformes; family Fringillidae; genus Serinus; species Serinus canaria. The sequence continues at coordinate 4,531,407 of NC_066336.1, read as the reverse complement.
TGGTGGTGACAGGCCAGGATTTAGTGCTCTCCGAAGGAAATTGAATTTGGTGTCTCTGTCGAACACAGCCAGGGAGAACGCCCTCGTATATCCTCGGGATTTATGGATTTCCCCAGGCTCTTGCTGTGCCGTGTGTAACTCTGCTGTGGCGCTCCCAAAGGGGGGTGGCCCTGTGGGGAATTCAGCCTGGTGGCCCCACAGACCCCCCTGGGCATTCCCACAGTGTCCCCAGGTCCCCCTGTGTCTCCCGTGCCACTGGGAATTCTGGAGTGGGATGTCCCAGGACAGGATCTGAGGGTGCCAGCGGGGAGCCCTGAAGGGTTACCCCGAGTTAAGGTGAAACATGATGAATTTGGGGCTTTTTGACAGCACAAGAAGTGCCAGAGCAGGCTGTGCTCCCTGCCCGGGGCTGGGTGTCCCTGCTCTGTGTCCCAGTGGGAGCCACCATGAGCCCAAAGCACCCCGGCAGTGCCAGGTGTCCCCATGCCACCTCCCTTGGGGACATCGCTGTGTTTGGCTGGCAGGCGCTTGTGCCATCCCTGGCTGCTGTCCTGGCTGTCACAGCAGTGGAGTGACCACAGCATTTTTGGAGCTGACATCCCTGGGGTGGCATCCGTGGCCCTGTCCCACTGTCCCCCATGGCACATCCAGCAGGATCAGCTGGGATGAATCCACCCGAGCTCCGGGGCCAGGATTTGGGGACAGGAGTCCCTCTGGAGGACAGGGAGGTGGCCCAGGGGTGTGGGGGAGGCCGAGGGAGGTGTCCCCCTGTGCCTGCAGCCGCGTCCCCCGCCGGGCCCCGCACATGCCAGTTAATTTCACGCCAAGTGCCCTTGATGGATCACTTGTTATTTTTGGTGAGCCGAGCCATAAATTTGTGCCACCTCACTGCAGCGAGCTGATAAGTGGGGACAGGAGAGCACCTCCACCTGGCACGGCGGGGACACGGGCACCCTGCCTGCACCAGGGACGTGGCACCCCAGGCTGGGGTCCAGCTGCCACCCCTGGGACATTTTGGGGTAGCTGTGACACGGGTTTGGGGCTCTGGGGATGTGCTCAGTGATGCTCCACCAGGTCTTGCTCTCAGGGGTGTCAGCATGGGGCCGGGCACCCCCTGCATCCCCCTGAAATGTCCTGCACCGGCCTGTCCCCATGCCTGTCCCCTGCCCACTCTCATTTGGGCATTTCTCTCTCCTAGGCAATGCGGTCGAGGAGAACCAGAAGGTGAAGACCCAGTGGCCACGGTCAGCGGATGAACCCGGGGTCTACATGGCCCAGACAGGTACCAGGGACAGGCAGGGGGACACTGGTGACACCGGGCTCATGCACCTGGGCAGGGGTGACAGAGATGGAGCGACTCCCTTTAGCTTCCTGCCCACGGACTGGCTTAATTTGCTCCATTTATAAATTTTTTCCTCTGCACTTTCCTCGGAGGGTTGTAAAGCAAAAAGGGAAAAAAAAAAATCTATTAATTGTTTAGTTCGAATGTATTTATTTGGCAAATCCATCTGGGTAATTTGAACGTGCTGCTCCCCCCTCCCCAGCCCCCCTGATTTATGGTCGGAGGGCTCGGAGGCGAGCGGGAGATGGATGGGCCCCGGCTCTGCTCCATGCGCCTGGCGTGCAGAATTCCCGGCCACACTCGGCTGCTCACGGCGCTTCTGCCCCACTGGGAGCTCCTGGGTGACCCCAGTGGTGGCCCTGCCCAGTCTCGGGGTCCCCGTGTGACACAGAGCAGCCCCAGCACGTTGTCACTGCCGCGGGTGACACAGAACCCACGTTCTGCCTGTCTCCAGGACAAATGGCCCCCCTTGGAGCCCTCCCCCACCTATCCCTGTTTAATTTAAACGGATGGGCTCTGCTGCTGGGCTGTCCAAGAGCCTCAGAGACATCATCAACCTTAATAAGAGCCGCTTGTTGTAAATGTCAGCGTGTGACGGGGTGGGGAGAGGGAGCTGCAAAGGGCTGCCCGTGCTGCCCACCCTGTCCCTGCTGCCCACTGCCCACCCTGCCCACCCTGTCCGTGCTACTCACCCTGTCCCTGCTGCCCATTGCCCACCATGCCCACCCTGCCCATGCTGCCCACTGACCACCATGCCCACCCTGTCCATGCTGCCCACTGACCACCATGCCCACTCTGCCCATCCTGTCCATGTTGCCCACCATGTCTGTGCTGCCCATTGACCATCCTGCCCACCCTGTCCGTGCTGTCCCCTGCCCACGTTGTTCATCCTGTCTCTGATGTCCACTGCCCACCCTGCCCCCCCTGTCCCTGATGCCCACTGACCATCCTTCCCTCCCTGTCCATGTTGTCCCTTGCCCACCCTGTTCATCCTGTCCCTGCTGCCCATTGCCCACCCTGCCCACGCTGCCATCCCCTCCCAGAACAGATCCTGTCCCTCACACCAGCTGCCATCCCCTGCCCCAATCCCTTCCCCACCTCTAACTGCGGCCTCACCTCACTGACACCCCCAGTGCCACCCCTGTCACCCACATCACCTCATCCTCCCCCCTGCACTCACCGGTGCCACCTCCCTGTCCCTTTGCGGGGCTGCCCTGCTGGCATGTCCCCTGTCCCCCGCGGGCTCTCAGGCTCCCTGTCTCCCTCAGGGGACCCTGCGGCGGAGGAGTGGTCGCAGTGGAGCGTGTGCTCCCTGACCTGCGGCCAGGGCTCCCAGGTGCGGACGCGCTCCTGCGTCTCCTCTCCCTACGGGACGCTGTGCAGCGGGCTGCTCCGGGAGACCCGCACCTGCAACAACACCGCCACCTGCCCAGGTACGGGGGACACTGGGGACAGCGGGGACAGCGGGGACACCGCGGGGCTGCGCTGCCAGCTCCCCGCAGGGCTGAGCAGGAGGGTGGGGACAGACAGAATGCGTTGCTGGGACGTATCTGGGGCGTCCTCCGGGTGCTGTGGTGGATGAGAAGGGTGGCTTGGCGTGGTTGCGGTGCCCAGCCTGTGCTGGGATGCTCTGAGTGCTGTTGGCATCCCTCCATCCTCTGGAGGTGTCTGGAATGGGTGCCCTGCACCCTGTGCCCTGCCAGCAGTGCTGCTGCTGGGGATTTGCCTCGGGAACTCTTTTCCATCCTCTCTCCTGGTGAACTGTGGGCTCCTCCTGGATGTCCCCAAGGCTTTGTGCTGGAGCCTGGGGGATTTCGAGCATTCCAAGGGGTTCCCCCTGACTTGAGGCAGGAGGGAGCTGAGCTGCTCGGTGACTTGAGGCAGGTGACAGCAGGATGCTGAGGATCTCCTGTCCATGGTGGCGTTCATGTGTCTCATGTGGGACACTGGAGGGACCTCAGGGTGCCACAGTGGCAGCCACACTGCCGTGTCTGAATCTGGGGTGTTTCAAGGGATGTTCACCCCCAGGACATGCAGTGTCCATACTGGGGAGTGCAGCTCTGTCCTGGCACTCTGAGGACATCGGAGCTCAAGGAGGAGCATCCTTTAGGATGGTCCCTGAACCTTTCCTGGAGCGCTGACCTCCCATGGACACGAGGGGCAGATCGTTCTTGGCGTGCTGACAGGGATGGGGGTGACCTGTGTGTGGCCTTGGGGGGACATGCGCCACCAGTGCCAGCACCCCAAAAGGGACGCTGGAGCACTGCTGCCAGCTCAGGGATTGGGATAACAAGCGGGTGGGCAGTGCTGGGAACTGTGCCCAGCTGAGCCCTGGGCAGGGCACGAGGGGTCTGCCATGCCAGGACCCCTCGGTGCCAGGGCCCCTCGGAGGCTGGAGCCCCTGGGCTGTGCTGTGTTGCAGTTCCCGGCGCGTGGGAGGAGTGGTCCCCGTGGAGCCTGTGCTCGGTGACCTGCGGGCGAGGGGCCAGGACCAGGACGCGGCGCTGCGCGGCCTCGCGGCGCGGAGGGAAGGCCTGCGAGGGCCCCGAGCTGCAGGCCAAGCCCTGCAATATCGCGACCTGCCCGGGTCAGTACCTCCCTCTCCCCATGCTCCTTCTTCCCGACGGGAATGCCAGGAGACGGCGCCAGCTGAGCGCCAGGGCCGCTCTCTTGGTGCCGCAAGGGATGGTGGCACTGCCACGGGCAGCTGGGACACAGGGCTGCTGTGACACTGGGCACACCGTCCTGTCCCTGCTGGAGATCCAAGAGGAAATTCGGTGCTGTTGGCTGGGCTGGGGTCTCATGACCCCATCGTGGGCAGGGGACCACAGAGGAGGTGGCGGCTCCTTCCCTACCCCTCTGCAGTGCCTGGCACTGGGGTGGCACAGGGGCGTTGTGGGGTACAGGGAGGTGACAAAGGGGGTCGGCTGCAGGGTCTGTCTGCACACAGGTGGTGTGTGCAGTGCCACAGCTGTCCCTTCCTCCTGCGTGCCAGGAGTGGCCGTGGTGGTGGCTGTGGGGTTTCTGCAGTGACGGGCAGCGATGCCATGTCTCAGATGTTGTCCCTGTGGGGACCCCATGTGTGATGTGGAGCAGCTGGAGCAGGAGGGAGTGTGGGAGCTGCTCCTGCAGCAGCTCTGACAAGGATGTGGCACCCATGGCACACAGCTTTGGCCACAGCAGTCCTGTGGAGATGCTGCTGGAGTCTTGAGCTTGGCAGGGAACGATGCCAGGGATGCTGGATTTGGTTGGAAGCAATGCCAGGGGTACTGGATTTGGTAAAAAGCAATGCCAGGGATGCTGGATTTGGTTGGAAGCAATGCCAGGGACGCTGGATTTGGTAAAAAGCAATGCCAGGGATGCTGGATTTGGATGGAAGCAATGCCAGGGATGCTGGATTTGGCTAGAAGTGATGCCAGGGATTCTGGGTTTGGTTGGAAGTGATGCCAGTGCTGCTGGATTTGGTGTAAAGCAATGCCAGGGATGCTGGATTTGGCTAGAAGTGATGCCAGGGATTCTGGGTTTGGTTGGAAGTGATGCCAGTGCTGCTGGATTTGGTGTAAAGCAATGCCAGAGCTTCTGGATTTGGCAGGACCAATGCCAGAGACGTTGGGTTTGGTTGGAAGCAATACCAAGGGTGCCAGAAAGGCAAAGTTCGGTGCGAGCGACACCAGGGTCCCCACCCTGAGCATGTCCCTTGTGTCCCAGCCGGTGGAGGGGCCAGTCCCAGTGACAATCCCTCCTGTCTAGTCCGGCACATCAGTAGGTTGGACCCGTTGCCTGGCAAGCCCGAGCTGGGGCCGTGTGGCCGAGTGGCCGCAGTGCAGTGGGAGCTGACACCCATCAGAAAGCAAGGCAACCCCGACGAAGGCAGGGAATGGTGCATCTGACTCCATTGATATCAGAAGGCTAATTAATTCCTTAATTATTCTATATTATTCTGGACTATATTACAGTGCATTACCCTGAATCTGCCACTCAACTGCCCAGAATCTCGTGACTGTCCCCACACACACACACACACACACACACACTTGGCCCTGATAGGCCGAGGAAACAAAACTCCATCACTCCGGGTAAACAATCTCCACACTGCACTCTGCTTTTGCACCAACACAGGCAGCAGCAAACGAGACAAGAATTGTTCTCCCTTTCTCTGAGCTTCAGAGAATGCGAATCCCAGAAAATATCCTCGGGAAGTTGTGCCTTGCTTTTCTCTGCGAAGAGAAACGCGGCTACAGACGCCGCTCTCCTTGTCCCCGCAGTGGAAGGGCAGTGGCTGGAGTGGGGCGCCTGGAGCCGCTGCTCCGTCACCTGTGCCAACGGCACCCAGCAGCGGACGCGCAAGTGCAGCGTCTCGGCCCACGGCTGGGCCGAGTGCCGGGGGGCCCACGCCGACGCCCGGGAGTGCTCCAACCCCACCTGTCCCAGTAAGGCCCCGCGCGCTGGGGGGGAGCGGGGGGACGGCACCGCGCACCCAGCACGGCCCCGCCGCGGCGCCGCCGCCGTGTCACCGCCGGTGACGCCCGGAGTGCTGGCGGCCCCCTCCACTGCGGGGAGCCTGAGGGTGATACCAGGGAATCACCGGGCACATCTCGGCTGGAGGAGCCGGGGGTTGGCACTGTCCTCGTCCCGGGTCGCGCTGGGGACCCGTCGGTGCCAGGTGGCGGCGGGTCCCGCCGTGCTTTGGGCGTGAAAGCACGAGGGAGATCTCACGTGTGCACACGGGGCTGGGGACGGCTTTGGGCGTGGGGACACCGGGCAGAGGATGGACCATGGGGTCCTCATCCTGTGCTTTGAGCAGCTCCTTGTTTAGTGGGAGAAGTGGTGGCACCGGTGGCAGCCACAGAGGGACGTGGTGGCTGTGCCATGATGCCCGTGGTGGTGACACGGAATGAGGGGCATCTGCACCAGGAGGGGCATCTGCAGCAGGATGGGCATCTGCAGCAGGATGCCAGTCTGCTCTAAAAGAGATTTAAATCACTGATCCACGCATTTCACACCCCACGGGAATTCGGCTCACAGCGCGTGGGGCAGCACTGACGGTGCCCCGTCCCCGCGGGTGCCACTCTCCGTGTGCAGAGCCAGGTGTCCCACAGTGTCCCCATCCCCACAGCAGACAGCAAGTGGGGTCCTTGGAACCACTGGAGCCTCTGCTCCAAGACCTGCGACACCGGCTGGCAGCGGCGCTTCCGGATGTGCGAGGGCACTGGCATGCAGGGCTACCCCTGCGAGGGCACCGGAGAGGAGGTGAAGACCTGCAACGAGAAGAAGTGCCCAGGTATGGGGTGCCCCCCACCCCCCAGCGCCCCTCACCCCACATCTGGGCTGTGCTGATGCCCCCTTCCCCCCCAGCCTACCACGAGATGTGCAAGGACGAGTACGTGATGCTGATGACCTGGAAGAAGACGGCTGCCGGGGAGATCATCTACAACAAATGTCCCCCCAATGCCACAGGTGACCCCAGATGTCCCCAGGGCTGGCACAGGGCAGGGTGTGTGGTTGAGCACCCCAAACCCCAGGGGCAGTAGGTGGCATGAGGGACAAGTGGCCCAAACCCCTCAGGCCTGGAGCAGAGTAGGGGGTGTGGGTGGCATTTGGGTTGAGCCACCCCAAAAGCCCCAGGGGCAGGGGGTGACACTGGGGTCAGGTCACCTGGAGCAGGGCAGAGGGCTGGTTGGTGACACTGGGGTCAAGCCCCCTTAAATCCCTTAGCCCTGGAGCTGTGCAGGGGGCTGTGGGTGGCATCAGGGTGCCAGGAAGGGATGGCAGTGCCAGCCCCAATCCCAAATCTCCCTCACAGGGACTGCCAGCCGCCGGTGCCTGCTGAGCCCCCATGGGGTCGCCTATTGGGGTGTGCCCAGCTTCGCCCGCTGCGTCTCCCACGAGTACAGATACTTGCATCTCTCAGTAGGTGCCCGCTCTGGCATGGCCCCTTCTGTCCCTTGTCCCTGTCCCTGGGGCTCTGTGCCATCCCTGGCACTCCAAGAGCCACCTGACCTCTCTGGCATGGCGAAACTGAGGCACGGCTCCGTGGGTGGGCTGGGAAAGGGGATCCCACCCAGGCTGTGTCCGTGGGAAATGGTCCTTGGGATGGGAGGGTTCCCTCAGATCCCCATGGAATCCCCTGTGGGGTGGGAGAGGGATCCCATCCCAGAGCTGGAGGGGGGTTCTGGTTGGAGTTGTGTTCCTGCGTGTTTGGGAAAAGGCTTTTGGGATGGAGAGGATGCCCCCTGACCCCCATGAATGTCCCCAGACCCCCCTGGATGTCCCCAGACTCCTGTGACCACCCACAGACCTCTGTGGGCTTGGAAAAATATCCCAGTCCCAGACCTGGCGTGTTTGAGTTGCGTTCCCACGTGTTTGGGAAGAGGCTTTTGGGATGAGGACGATGACCCCAGACACCAGGGATGTCCCCAGACCCCTCTGAATGTCCCCAGACCACCCTGGATGTCCCCAAACCCCTGCAGACTCCCTCAACGTGCACATCCTGCTGCTGCCTTAATAAACTCCCCAGTGTCCCCTGGGCTCTGGGGACGATAAGGGACACATAGCACTGCTGGGGGGGTGGTGGCAGCAAAGTGACACCTCTGTCCCTCCCTGTACCAGCTGCGGGAGCACCTGGCGAAGGGCCAGCGGGTGCTGGCAGGGGAGGGCATGTCCCAGGTGGTGCGGAGCCTGCTGGAGCTCATGGCCCGCAAGACCTACTACAGCGGGGACCTGCTCTTCTCCGTGGACATCCTGCGCAACGTCACCGACACCTTCAAGAGGGCCACCTACATCCCGTCCTCCGAGGACGTGCAGGTAGCGGGCAGGGGGACAGTGAGGGTCCCCTCCCCGGGGAGGTGGCGGTCGGTCGCTCGGTCTGTCCCCAGCCCCGCTGAGCCCCGTCCCCGCAGCGCTTCTTCCAGGTGGTGAGCTACATGGTGGACGCCGAGAACCGCGACAAGTGGGAGGATGCCCAGCAGGTGAGTGGCACAGGGGGGGTGTGGTGGTGACAGCCGGGATGTCCCCACCACCACGGGGGTGTCCCCACCTCCGTGAGGCATCCCGGTGGTTCCGGAGCTGCTCCTGTCTCCCGCAGGTCTCTCCCGGCTCCGTGCACCTGATGAAGGTGGTGGAGGACTTCATCCACCTGGTGGGGAACGCGCTGAAGGCTTTCCAGAGCTCCCTCATTGTCACCGACAACCTGGGTGAGCGGCGGGGTGGGCGTGGCGACCTGAGGGGACACAGGAGCGGGGAGGTGACACCCGTGTCCCCTGACAGTGACCAGCATCCAGCGGGAGCCCGTGTCCGCCGTGTCCAGCGACATCAACTTCCCCATGAAGGGCCGGCGGGGGATGAAGGACTGGGCCCGCAGCTCCGAGGACAAGCTCTTCATCCCCAGGGAGGTGCTGAGCCTCGCCTCGGCAGGTGAGCGGGAGTGTCCAGCTGTGGGCACATCTGGCAGGCTGTGCACAGCTGGAGGTGGGCGTGTGCCTACCTGAATGCTCCTGCACGGCTGGGACAGCGTGCAGGTGTGTGCTCGCACATCTAGAGGTGGGCATGCTGACAGTGTGCACATCTGGGAGCGTGCAGGTGTGTGCTCGCACATCTGGAGGTGGGCATGCTGGCAGTGTGCACATCTGGGAGCGTGCAGGTGTGTGCTCGCACATCTGGAGGTGGGCATGCTGGCAGTGTGCACATCTGGGAGCGTGCAGGTGTGTGCTCGCACATCTGGAGGTGGGCATGCTGGCAGTGTGCACATCTGGGAGCGTGCAGGTGTGTGCTCGCACATCTGGAGGTGGGCATGCTGATAGTGTGCACATCTGGGAGCGTGCAGGTGTGCACACAGGTGTGAACGTGCACATCTGGAAGTGAGTGCCCAGGTGTGTGAGCCTGCACACCTGGAGTGCATGCTGGGAGCGTGCACATCTGGGAGCGTGCAGGTGCACGCACAGGTGTGAACGTGAACGTGCTCCTGCACATCTGGATGTGCACACGCGTGTGAGCCCACACATCTGGGAGTGTACAGGTGTGTACACACATGAGCGTGCACACCTGGAGGTGTCCACGAGTGCACACCTGCTGCAGATGTGGGCTCACATCTGGCTCCCATTCATACACACGTGACCAGCACTCTGGCTGTGTGCAGGTGACCACACGTGCTCTGGGGCCATGCGTGTGTGCCAGCGCACATCTGGGTGCACATCTGGCGCGCCCTGCGTGTCCCCTCCCGCGTGTCACCCAGCCTGTGGCTCTCTCCGCAGAAGCCGAGGAATCGTCGCACTTTGTCATCGGGGCGGTGCTGTACCGCACGCTGGGACTCATCCTGCCCCCGCCCAGGTGAGTGGCGCCACCCGCTGTGTCCCCTGCTGTCCCCTGGCCTGTCACAGCCCGTGTCCCTTCCTGCAGGAGCCCCCTGGCCGTCACCTCCAAGGTGCTGACGGTGACGGTGCGCCCGCCGACCCGGCCAGCGGAGCCACTCGTGCTGGCGGAGCTGTCCCACATCATCATCGTGAGTGTCCCCTCCCCTGGTACTGGGAATGTCCCTTCCCATGTCATCATCGTGAGTGTCCCCTCCTCTGGCACCTGGAATGTCCCTTCCCACACCATCAACGTGAGTGTCCCCTCCCTTGAGTGTCCCCTCCCTTGGCATCAGGAATGTCCCTTCCCATGTCACCATGTCCCCCTTCCCATGGCACCAGTGTGTCCCTCTCCCGTGTCACCATGAATGTCCCTTCCCATGTCACCAGTGTGTCTCCTCTCATGACATCAACCTGTGTCCCCCTCCAATGTGTCCCCCTCCTCCTGTGACCAGCCTGTGTCCCCCTTTTGACATCAGTGTGACTGTTCATGTCCCTCATCATCACTGAGTGTCCCCCTCCTACGTCATTGTGTGTCCCCCTCTGCGTCATCCACACAAGTGTCCCTCATTGCCATCACAACTGTCCCCTCCCGTGGCGTTGCCCCTCCTCATCACCACCCCTCCTGTGTCATCTGTGAGTTCCTTCATCACCGCCAGGAGTGTCCCCTTCCCCTCCCACGCCATCCATGTGTCACCCTGCTGTCCCATCACCGTGTCCCCTCCCAGGCCCATGTGGGTCCCTGTCACCTGCAGGCACCGAGACCCCGGCAGGGACCAGCAGTTCCCAATTTGTGGCATGGTCCCTGTGCCCACGGTGGGGACATGCCACCCCTGGGACACCCAGGGAATGTCCCCAAGGGCCACTGCTCCTCGTGGGGTGGGGACAGGGCTGGGGGGAGCTCTAACCTGTCCCTGTGTCCGCAGGGCACGTCCCACCCGCAGTGTGTCACCTGGGACTACTCAAGGACGTGAGTGAGGGGCAGGGGCATGGGGACACGGGGACACTCTGGTGACAGGGCGGGGCTGGCAGTGCCTGGGGGCTGCTGGGAGGGAGGGATGGAGCAGGGACAGGGAACAGGGATGGGGGACAGGGACAGGGAACAGGGATGGGAACAAGGATGGGGACTGGGACAGGGAACAGGGATGGGGACAGGGACAGGGAACAGGGACAGGGACAGGGAACAGGGACAGGGACAGGGATGGGGACTGGGACAGGGAACAGGGATGGGGACAGGGACAGGGAACAGGGATGGGGGACCGGGACAGGGACAGGGATGGGAACAGGGACAGGGAACAGGCAGGGATGGGGACAGGGACAGGGAACAGGGATGGGGACAGGGAACAGGGATGGGGAACAGAGGATGGGAACAGGGACAGGGAACAGGGAGGGGGGACTGGGACAGGGACAGGGATGGGACAGGGACAGGACAGGGACAGGGATGGGACAGGGACAGGGATGGAAACAGGGACAGGGAACAAGGACAGGGAACAGGGGTGGGGACAGGGATGGAGCAGGGATGGGAGCAGGGACAGGGAACAGGGACAGGGAACAGGGATGGGGACAGAGGATGGGAACAGGGACAGGGACAGGGAACAGAGGTGGGGGAGCAAGGGTGGGAACAGGGACAGGGAACAAGGACAGGGAACAGGGATGGGGACAGGGACGGGAGAGCTGGGATGGGAGCAGGGATGAGGAACAGGGATGAGGAGCCAGGACCATCCCTTCCCACATCCCAACCCCACTGGCAGGGGTGACTGGAGCTCCCACGGGATCGATGTGGCCCCAGAGCCGCCCGCGCCAGGCTGCCAGATGTGATTTGTTAGTGCTGGCAGGAATGAGGGAAAGTAGGGCAGGAAGGGGGGCGGGCAGCGCTGCGGGCTGGGGGAGGGCACTGCCAGCCCCCCTGCCCAGGTAGCCATGAGAGCACCACAGTTTGGGGTCACTGGTTCCAGTTCATCCCCCGAACTGGTAGGGAGGCGGTGGCTGTGATGAGAGTGGCAGGCCTCAGTCCTGCCCTGGGGACAGTCCCCAGCTGTCCCACAGACCCAGTTCCTGGTTTTCCTGACATGCTGGGGGTGGTGGCTGCTCTCCCAGGGTGTGGCAGTGCCACCCCACTCTCTGCTCTCTCACTGGGGACATCCCCTGGCAGGAGGGGTCTCTGTGACAGGAAGGGTCCCCAGGGGGGAGAAGTCCCTTTAACAGGAAGGGTCCCCATGGCAGGAGGGTCCCCAAGAGGGTGGGTCCCCATAAAAGGAGGGGTCCCCATGGGGGAGAGATCCTTCTAACAGGAAAGCCCCCATGACAGAAGGGTCCCAAGGGTGGGAGGGGTCCCCATAATGGGGGATCCCCATGGTGGGAGAAGACCTCATGGAGAGAGGGGTCCCCATGAAGAGAGGGAATCACCGCCCTCCTGGGAGGGGACACAGGTGCCAGGGGTCTCTTGGGGCTGTTCCTGCCTGTCCTGGCACTGCCCCACCCCTCTCTGTGATGTTTCTTCCCCCCCAAATCTCTGTGGGATGATTCAACCCGAAGCCTTTCTGCGGGATCAGCTCGGGGCAGGGATGGCTTCACCCCCTCCCCAAGCTCGGAGGGGTCCCCTGGCAGTGCCACCTTGGTGCCTCCCACGGGGCAGGGCCAGGAAGGGGTTAACTGCGGAGAGGCGCGAGGGGCTGCGTGTGTTTGATCATTTCAAATTGCTCTCCCTCGCTCTCTTCCCATTAATCAGGGATGCTGGCTTGGGAAACTGGGACACGGAGAGCTGCCAAACCCTGGAGACCCTCCCGGCGCACACCAAGTGCCAGTGCCGCCAGCTCGCCACCTTCGCCGTGCTCGCCCAGCTGCCCAGAGACCTGGTAGGGGACAGGCTGGGGACAGCCACCAGCCTGCTGGGGACATGGAGTGTGGGTGAGGGGTGACCCCTGGGCTGGGTAGGGGTGGTCCTGAGGGAGGGTGGGGATGGGCACAGAGCATTTCCTGCCAGGACGAGGTGGGCACTGGAGGGAGGGGGTGTCCCCAGCAGCCAGGGGAAGGGTCCCAGCACCCCAAGGACCCCCAGCAGGGTGGGTTTGGGTGGGCAGGGGCTGCCATGGTTCCTAGAGATCAATACAGGGTGCTGCAGTGTGCCAGGAGGGGAGGGGGCACCCCATTGTTATCCTGCCCATGTCCCCTGTTGGCACGGAGTCCCCTTTGGCTGTGCCACCACTGTCACCGACCCCTTCTGGCACCCGGGGGTCCCCAGTGAGAGTGGGAGGACCCAGAGGGGGCAGAAAGCTGGCAAGGAGCAGTGGGGAGGGGGCTGTGCTCAGCCAGTCCCCCCGGTGTCCCCCCAGGCCATGGACCCCTCGGGGACGCCGTCGGTGCCACTGATGATCGGCTGCGCCGTGTCCTGCATGGCCCTGCTGACCCTGCTGGTGATCTACGCCGCCTTCTGGAGGTGACCCGAGGGCACGTGGGGACCTGGGGGGCACCTGGGGCATGAGGCTGTGTGGGGAGGGGGTGACAAAGGGGGACAGGGCACCGGGGAAGGCTCAACACCAATGGGATTAATGGAAAACCGGGGTGGGAGAAGATGCCTGGGATTGTCCCTGCCCTAGGACAGTGCCTACCCTGTGGCAGCATGGGATGGGGACAGGGACATGGGACAGGGACATGGGACAAGGGACAGGGACATGGAACAGGGACAGGGACATGGGACAGGAACATGGGACAGGGACAGGGACAGGGACATGGGACAGGGACATGGGACAGGGACAGGAACATGGGACAGGGACAGGGACAGGGACATGGGACAGGGACATGGGACAGGAACATGGGACAGGGACAGGGACAGGGACATGGGACAGGGACAGGGACATGGGACAGGAACATGGGACAGGGACAGGGACAGGGACAGGGGACAGGGACATGGGACAAGGGACAGGGACATGGGACAGGGACATGGGACAGGGACAGGGACAGGGACAATGGGACAGGGACATGGGACAGGGACAGGAACATGGGACAGGGACAGGGACAGGGACAGGGACAGGGACATGGGACAAGGGACAGGGACATGGGACAGGGACAGGGACAGGGACATGGAAGAGGAACAGGGACAGGGACATGGGACAGGGACAGGGACATGGGACAGGGACATGGGACAGGGACAGGAACATGGGACAGGGACAGGCACATGGGACAGGGACATAGGACAGGGACATGGGACAGGAACAGGCTGGCCCCACGCTGCTCCTGCCACAGGTTCATCAAGTCGGAGCGCTCCATCATCCTGCTCAACTTCTGCGTCTCCATCCTGGCTTCCAACATCCTCATCCTCGTGGGCCAGTCCCAGATGCTCAGCAAGGTGGGTGCCACCACTCTGCCACCACGCTGCCACCCTCGGTGGTGTCCCAGGCCACTCTCCTGGTCCCCTGCTGGCTCCCAGCAGCAGATTGGATTTGGATTAACTCGATCCCGGGATTAAATCCCCCGCGCCCGCCCCTGGCTTTGACACAAACCTCGCCGGGCGTGGGGGTTTAACTGCCACGGTGCCAGACACTGATGTCCCCGTGTCCCCACCCTGCAGGGCGTGTGCACCATGACCGCCGCCTTCCTCCACTTCTTCTTCCTCTCGTCCTTCTGCTGGGTGCTGACCGAGGCCTGGCAGTCCTACCTGGCGGTGATCGGCCGGATCCGGACACGCCTGGTCAGGAAGCGCTTCCTGTGTTTGGGATGGGGTAAGAGCCCGGCCTGGGTGGGAGGGGGGCACCCCTCGCCTGTCCCTGGTACCCCCCAGGCTCATCAGAGGGGAAACTGAGGCACAGCGGAGGAAAGCAGACCCACGTGTCTCAGCTGTGGCACCCTCAGACCGTGGGGAGCTGTCAGAGGAGCTCCATCGTTGTCACCACCCTTGGAGCTGGCACGGGGGGGGACAGTGCCACCTTCCTCCAGCTCCTCCAGCCCTGTGTCCCCTCTCCAGGGTTGCCAGCCCTCGTGGTCGCCGTCTCTGTTGGCTTCACACGGACCAAAGGCTACGGGACAGCGAGCTAGTACGTGGGGACAGGGGACACGGGGCAGGGCATGGTGACCGCTGCAGGCTGGTTGGGAGCAGGGCACGGCCACAGGGCTGTCCCCTGACCTGCCACCCTCGGTCCCCTGCAGCTGCTGGCTCTCACTGGAGGGCGGTTTGCTCTACGCCTTCGTGGGACCCGCCGCTGTCATCGTGCTGGTGAGCTTCCCCCGAGAGCTCTGGACCCCCCAAAACCCACCCTGGGGGGGGCTTGTGGCAGCTGCTGCCACGGGCAGGGGGCTCCGTGCCAGCCCTGAGCCCACCCTCCCGCAGGTGAACATGCTGGTGGGCATCATCGTCTTCAACAAGCTCATGTCCCGCGACGGCATTTCAGATAAGTCCAAAAAGCAGCGAGCTGGGTAAGTGCCCTGTGCCCCACGGGGGGGTCCCTGGGGCTGCCCCCCACCCCCCACACCCTGCCAGGGGCTGGGCACAGGGTGCCCTGGCAGCGGGCTCAGGGTGGGGCAGATTTCACCGCATCAGTGGGTGGCAAGGGCCAAGCCCAGGGTGAGGACAGTCCCTTGTTGGGGGCTGCTGGAGGGGCAGAATTTGGGGGGCAGCCACCCCTGCTCCTTCCCTCGGGGAAGGGGGGTCCGCAGGCCGCAGCCCCCCGCTCCGTGCCCGCCCCCTCCCCTGCCGCTTGGCCACCCCCCCTCGCCATTAACAGCTGCCGCCCTCGACTAACCCGACGCTCTCTCTCTCTCTCTCTCTCTCTTTCTTCTCCTCCTCCCATTTGCTTCTTGCCTGTGTCCGTCCATCCCTCCATCCCTCCATCCATCTGTCCATCCATCTGTCCATCCCCCCCGCCCTCCTGCCTTGCTCCCTCCCCTCTCCCCGTGCCTGCATCCCCCCCCCTGTCCCCGCGTGGCCCGGTCCTGGCCGCGGGGCGCCGGGGGGGCGCTGGGCTGGTAGCTCCAAGCCCCCCCCGTGCGGCAGCCTGCTGCTGAAATGCACCAAGTGCGGCGTGGTGTCCAGCGCGGCCATGACCTCCGCCACCGCCAGCAGTGCCATGTTAGTGCCCGTCCCGTGCCCGCCGCGCCCCCCGCCCCGAGCACAGCGCCGGGAGGGGGCTCCGGGCATCTCCCCGAAAGGGTTGGGGGGCGGGTTGGGGGTCCCCGAGGGGAAGGAAGGGTGACGCTGTGTGCTCGGGGCGGGGTGTCGCATCACGTCTGCATGGCATGGCTTCCCATGGCAGGTCACCTCATCGCTGGGGTTGGGGGGCTCTTCTGGCTTGGGGTGGGGGGGACAGGCTCGGGGGTGTCCCCGGGACCCTCCTCCCGGAGTGTGAGCTCCAGAGGCTGCCAAAGTCCCTGCTCATGGGGGCTTGATCACAACAGAGGCAGCCCCAAAATTCACTGTTAAAAAAAAAAGACAAAAAAAAATCCGCTCTCTGCTATTCTGGTGGCCGTGGGAGGGTGGCGGTGGCCCCGCGTCCCCCCAGCACCCTGTGGCTGTGTGGGGACAGGGACACACCCGGGGAGCTGGAGCCCACAGGTCACCTCAGCCCTCAGTTCCCAGCCGGCGCTGGCTTGGGGACACCGAGGAAGAGGGGACAGCTGTGTCACACAGGCCCGGCCATGCTTGTGGGGCACGGGGCAAAGCTTGGGGGGCTGCTGCAGGGGAGGGGGGCAGTGCTCGGGGGCTGTCCCGGGGCAGCCCCGCCCCGTGGGCTCACCCCGGCCCCTCTCTCCCTGCGCCAGGGCATCGCTGTGGAGCTCCTGCGTGGTCCTGCCTCTGCTGGCGCTGACCTGGATGTCGGCCGTGCTCGCCATGACCGACCGGCGCTCCATCCTCTTCCAGGTCCTCTTCGCCGTCTTCAACTCCGTCCAGGGCTTCGTCATCATCACCGTGCACGGCTTCCTGCGCCGAGAGGTGGGGCGGCGCCGGAGGGGCGCCGGGGGACAGCCCTGGCCGCGGGGCCGTGACCGGCTCTGTCCCCGCAGGTCCAGGACGTGGTGAAGTGTCAGATGGGGGGGTGCAGGAGCGAGGAGAATGAAAACTCGCCCGACTCCTGCAAGAACGGGCAGGTGCAGATCCTGGTGAGTGGGTCCCCCCCGGAGACCCCGCCGCTGCCCGTGCCGGCCATGGTGCTTCATTTCCCCGTCTCTCTCCCTCTCTTTCTCTTCTCTCTCTCTCGCTCTCTCCCTTCTTTCTGGATTTTTATAGACAGATTTTGAAAAGGACGTTGACCTGGCGTGTCAGACAGGTGAGCTCCCCTCTGTTGTCACCATGCCACACCCGAGAGGGACAGGCAGCACGAGCCAGGGGGTCCCTCCTGTGTCCCCCACCCTCCGTGGGACCCTCAGGGCCGGCTCTGACCCCGCTCCCTGCCCACAGTGCTGTTCAAAGAGGTGAACACCTGCAACCCCGCCACCATCACGGGCACCTTGTCCCGCATCTCCCTGGACGGGGACGAAGACCCCAAGCTCAACACCACCTCGGAGGGCGGTCTGGGCTTCTCCAGCCTGCCCGGGAACATCCCCCCCGCCAGCATCCTGGTGCAGGTGCCCAAGATGACGCCCAACGTGGTGGCGGGTCTGACCGAGCTGGGCGAGCCGCCGGCGCAGCAGCTCAGCCTGGAGGCGCCGGGTCCCGTTTACCTGTGCACGGAGAGCAGCCTGCGGCCCCTGGAGTACGGCTGGATCCGGGCCCCCGAGCCCCCCCGAGAGAGCGATTACATGATGCTGCCCCGCCGCAGCAGCAGCCTCAAGCGCTTCCCCCGGGAGGAGGGGACGCTCGGTGCCGGCGCAGAGGAGGCGGTGCCCGGCGGGACGGGGCACCCGGCGGCCGAAGGGGACGCCTATCCGGGGTTTGTGGCCGTGGATCACGTCAATGTGAACCTCAACCAGCCCTACGCCACGGTGAAGACGCCCTACGGCCTCCAGTTCAAGCAGCACCCCACGGTGAGGCAGATCCTGGCCTCGGAGCTGTCGGAGCGCAGCCGCACCATGCCCCGCACCGTGCCCGGCTCTGCCATGAAAGTGGGGTCTCTGGAGGTGAGTGGGGGACTGGTGCCCCTGGGCAGGCGTGTGGGGAGGGATGTGTGTGCCCAGGACACAAGTGCACGTGTAGGGTTGCATGAATTCCCCCCCGTGCCGTCCCCTGGCCATCCCACCCTTGGGGGGGATGAGCTCTGTGTCCCCAGCCGGGCATGTATTGGGGCTGGCGTGAGCCCTTCAGCCCTCTTCCCCCTCATCCTGGCCCTGCAAAGACTTTTCCCTTTTCTTCTCCATCTCCTCCCCTGCTCCTGCCTGTCCCCCTGCCAGAGGAAGAGGTTGCGGTACTCTGACCTGGACTTCGAGGTAAGTCCTGCCATGGAGGTGTCACCGGTGCCATTGTGGGGGACTGATCCAGGTTGTCCCCACTCCCTTTGCCCCGGAGCTCCAGAGCTCTGAGGGGTTTAGACCAGGCAGCACAAAGTGTTGCTCTGGATTAAAACACCAATGGTGAGTGTGGGGTGGGCTCTGCTGGTGGTCTGGGATGCCCCAGGAAGGCAGGGATGGGGACAAGGATGGGGACAGTGCCAAGGGACAGGGGACAGTGCCGAGGGACAGCGGGCAGAGCCGATGGCCACAGGCTCTGCTCTGCCCCCGCAGAAGGTGATGCACACACGGAAGCGCCACTCCGAGCTCTACCACGAGCTCAACCAGAAATTCCATACGCTGGATCGGTACCGGGCTCCGTCCACCGGCTCCTCCAAGGTGAGGTCCTGGAGGCCCTGTCCTGCCCTGGTGTGCACCCTGCAAGCCTTTACCTCCTCCTGCATGGACTGTGGCACCCCAGGGAGATTGAGGGCACCCAGGGGCGCCGCCGGGGCTGAGCGCTGGGGTTTTTCCGCAGCGAGAAAAGCGGTGGAGCGTCTCGTCGGGCGGCGGAGACAAGAGCACGGGCAACGTAAGTCCTGATTCCCTTGGGGGTTGTCCCATCCCATCCTGGGGAGAGGACAGGAGGTGGCTGGTGGGACAGAGCTGGCCACAGCTGCCCCTCACCCCGCAGGACGTGACCGGCCCCGAGGAGCAGCGGCCGAAGGCTCCGGCCGCGCCGCCCAAGCCATGGAGCACGTTCAAGGCAATGACGCTGGGCTCGCTGCCCAGCGCCCACCGGGACCGGCTGGAGCTGTGCAGGGCAGACTGGGACAGCCCCTGCGCCGGCCTGGACGCGGCCGACGGCGACTTCCAGACGGAGGTGTGAGCCCCGCGCCCGCCGCCGCCGCCTCCGCCCCGTGCGTGGCCCCGCCAGCTGACGCGCTGGGTTTGCTCCGTGCTCCGAGGCAGCCGGGGGGTTCCTGCCCCCCGGGAGAGCCGCCTCCCACTCGTCCTCGCGCGGTTCCTCCTCCTGCCACCCCCAGGACGCGGGCGTGGAGGGGACCCGCGCCCTCCCCCCCCAAAACGCTCACCCACGCTCACGCCTGCACCCCACCCCCGGGGCAGGACCGGCCGTCGAGGCCCTCAGACCTTCGTTCTTTTCTACCGGGATGTTTCTTCACGCCGTGCACCGTGTGCACGCGAGCGGCCGCCCCCCGGGACCCCCCCCAACCCCGGGACCCCCGCGGCCGCCCCCTCCCAGCCCTCCCCACCGTCCCCACCCCACGGGGCAGGTGCTGTCGTTGTTGGAAATAAAAGTTCACTCTCTGTGGTGCCGTGGGGCCGCGGCCGCCGCCTCGTGCTTCGCCTGGGGGTGGCTGTCACCCGGTGTCACCCTGCTCTGCCTGCACCCCCCTGCCCAAAAATCCCCCCCTGAGCAGGGCTGAACCTGCACCCACACACTGCCAATGAGCATCTGGTTGTGGGAACCAGGAGTGGTAATTATAGAGTAATTAATCTGTGAGTAAATTAGGAATCTCGGAGGTCATCGCCACGTGGAGTCGCTCCAGGTGGGCAGCCCGGCACTGCAGGAGCATCCCAGCATCCAGAGGTGAGGGATGTGGCCTCCAGAGATGGAGGTGGGCCAGCAGGAGCAGCAGCTGTGGGTGGGAATGCCCGGAGCAGGAGCTGGGTCAGGACAGCGGTGCTGGAGGAGAGGAGATAATCTGCTGGTGGCTTTTGGCACATCTGGGATGAGAGATTCTGATCCGTGGTGGGATCACGGCACCAAAACCCTCCTGCTGTGAGTGCTCCTCCATGGCTGTGCCATGGTGGGAGCAGATCCTGGCCACAGCCCTTTTCCCCCTGGGAAAAGCCTCCCAAGATTCCTGAGGGCTTCCCTTGGACAGGACAGGCTTGGGAAGAGCAAAGGACACGGCCCAGTTTGGGCTGGTGGCCACTGCCCAGTTCAGACCGTGGGTCAGGACAGGGCTGCTCCCAGCCCCAACACTGGGACTCTAGGATAGGATGTGACCCTTGGAGGGGGGGAGCCTCTCCCCAGCCCCCACGGGAGGGAAATACCAATTTTGTAGCCCAGTTCATCCCAGCAGTGCCCAGTTCAGGTTCGGGGCACTGGAAGAAGCCGTTTGGGTTCCAACGTGGCCATGGGAGTGAAGAGGAGGGGATGGAAGGAGCCAAATTATTCCACTGCCACCTCCTAAGGGGGATCCAGCTGTGTGGGGAGGGGGCTGGCACGAGCACAAGGATTTGGCTGCTCATGCCAACGGTCAGGATCGTGGGTGACAGATCCTGGCACAGCCAGGGGCTGCTGTGGGGCTCAGCAGAGGCTCCCAGCCCCATGGAGGGTGTGGGTCAGGGGCACCGTCCCCTCCCTGGGGTGTCCCCCCCTGGTCCCTAATTCTGCTGGAATTCTGCAGCCACATCCTCCAGCTCTGGTTTCTGAGAGCTGCTGCGCACTGGGATCCCCCCGCCCCCTGCTTTGGGGGATCCGGGGCCTGCTCCAGCTCCCCTCCTCTCCTTCCCAGCCAAACACAGCCGCGAGAGGCAGCGTCAGGGTTTCCTGGGGCATCTGTTGGCAATTAGCAGCTTTTATTACTCATGGAGACGCCAGATGGGGCGAGGGAACAGAGCCCGGGCCAGAGGCACAGGCTCGTGGAGTGTCCCAGCACAAGGGGACAAGGGACAGCCCCCAGTCCTCCAGGACAGGGGTTGCGGGGTGGGTGAGCAGATCCCAGAGCTCTGGAGCCGTTTTCCATCTGCAGCTCCCATCGGAGCCAGGCTGTGTCCCCCCAGTGCCAAAAATGTGCGGTTTGGGGGGCGGAAATGATGGAGAAGCGGCTCTGAGGCCGCGTGGCCGCGGGGGGACGGAGGTTCCGTGGGGCTTCTCCCTCCGCTCCCCGCCAAAGAAATTTCACCAAAAAGAGGCAAAAAGTGCTGTTCTAGCACCGCGGGCACAAACGGCCCAGGGAAGCTGGAAAGAATTCCTGCTGGCGCTTTCCTTCCTGGCTGGAATTAGGCGGGGAGGGGGGGAATTGTGCCTGGATTGGAGCAGAAATTAATGCTGAGCTGCTGAAATCCTCGCCGCAGGAATTCCCTCCTGAGCTTCGTCCAGGCCGGCAGCTGCCTCTGAGCCAGCGTGGTCCGGACGGCGTCATCCCAACCCTCATTCCCTGGATTTGGGGAGCCTTTTTGGGGGGGCTGAGCTCGGGGTGAGACAGCAGAGCCCCAGGGTAACACAACGGCCGCGTCGCTCGGAGGCAAATTTGTCTCCAGCCCCAAAATTGTCGGGCTCTGCTCCGGCTCGTGTTTCTTGGCAGGCGGCGCGGCAGTTTCTTGGAAGAGCAGCGTGCCTCTGCTTTTTCCATGATGGGATGGAGGGTGGGCAGGGGCTGCAGGATCCTGCTTTCCATCCCCCCGCTGGGCGCCGCTCCAAGCCAGAGTTCTGGGGAGGCGGGATCCGGCTTCTTTCTCCCTCTGGAAATGCCGATCCCGTGCTCTGGAGCAGCAGCGGGGAGCAGGAGCTGCACGGAGCGGGGTTTTCCACGCTGCTGCCACCCCTGGGGCTGTCAGGGTCGCTTTGTGCCACTGGGTTGGGGACAACGAACCCAGGGGAGCACCCTGGGAAGTGAGGGAAACTGAGGCACGGGAAGGGTGCCTCAATTGTAAACCCTCCAGAAGTGTTTTGCAGATGAATTGAGGATCCTGGGAGATGCAGAGGATGGGATGAGGCTGCCCTTCATCCCTGCTCTGCTGTGGGGTTGGGATGGGATGTGGGGCCAGTTTTGGGGCCGTGCCCTGCACCCACAGGACACACAAACCCAGGTTCGTCGCTGCTGGGAGGCCCCAAACAAAGAACAGCTCGAGGAGAACAATCATCCCAAACGAGAGAAGAGGAAAATTCGCTGTGTTTTCGTTCCCACTTGCTTTAATTACCCTTAATTACCTCAGCAGGCACCTCGAGGGAGCGTTGTCATCACGTCGCCGGGACTGGCGGAGCCGAGCCGGGACTGGCAGAGCCGAGCCGCTGGGGTTGCCCACGACAGCTTATTTACTGCCTCTGCATAAGCAGCAGTTGTTAATTAACGAGTTTATTGAGATCCATGCTCTGAAGCTGCAGCCTGAATAGATCCATCACAATTTGGGAGAAAACGCAGCTGGGCCATCTGAGTGTCCTGCGCCACCCTAGCGCCGTGACACAGCCATGGAGATGCCAGTGGATGATTTGCACCCTTCAGACCCAAACTTGCAAGAGCTGGGCTTGTTCCCTGCCTGGTTTTGGGGTTCAGGGTGGCCTGGCATGCACGGGAGCAGGAGGATGGGGAGCAGGCCCCAGGGCAGCATTCCAGGCTGGCACATCCCGGCTGGGATGGGCCCGGATCCCTCCAGGGCTTGGCAGGGCTCTGGGAAATCAGCAGGACGTGGGAGCAGCGGCGGTGCCAGCGGCAGGGATGGTGGCAGCGCTCCCGTCTCGGCGCTCTGACCCTGGGCACCTCTCCCTGAGCCAGACTGTCCCCAAGCCACCCCGAGGCACAGGGAGGGGACAGCAGCTCCGTGTCACACAGCGGGCTGGCTTCCCCCGTGCCTCGGGGTCTGCCCGGGGCCGTGCCAGTGGAGGAGCATCCTTGAGGGACACCCTCCTTCCTTGGGGACAGACATGCTGGCCGGCGATGCCACCACCGCTGCCAGCACCGGGTGCCCTCAGCTCCCTGTGGGGAGGAAGAGTCGCTCCACAGGGGTGGCAGCCAGGGAATGGGATACACCCCTCACCCCCCCGGGATTGGGGTTCCCCTCTTCTGGGCCGGGGTCCAGAGCCCGGAGGGGGGAAGGAGGGAGGGGAGGCGCAACCGGGGGAGGCGCCCGGAGGAGGAGGAGGAGGAGGAGAAGAAGGGCGGGGATGCGAAGGCGGCCCCCCCCGGGTTGGGGGGGAGCTGGTGCGGAGGGCGGGCAGCGCTTGGGGGGCGGCTTGGCCCCCCCCGGAGAGAGGCGGGGAAGGCGGCGGGGGCGGCGCGGCAGCTCCCGGTGTCCCGCGGCGGAGTTCCCGGTGTCCCGCACCCCCACGACAGCCCCGTCCCCACCGAGCCCCGCGCAGGTGAGCCCCGGGCAGCGCCGCACCGGGAGCTGGCGGAGCGCGGCGGAGCCCGGCCCTGCGGCGGGACGGGACGGGACGGGACGAGGGGGGATTCCCCGTTAATCAGCGGAGTTAATCACGCCCCGGGGCCGCGGGGACCCGCCGGTGCGAAGGGTGCGGCGCGGGGAAGGCGGGGAGCGGGCGGGGGGAGCTGCGGAGCGGAGCGGGGGGCGTGGGGGTGGCAGAAGGGGTGGGTGCGGGCAGTACCAGGCCAGCGGAGCCGAGTGGCAGCACAGGGGACAATCGGTGGAGGGGTTGTGGCTCCGGACAGGGGGGTTGGGAGCCTGGGAAGAGCTGGGGGTGCGAGAGAGCCCCGAGCGGGCAAGGCAGGGGTGGCCCCGCTGCCGGGGGTCCCGAGGGCTGTGCGTGGGGTGGAGGACGGGGATGCAGGTCCCGCTCTGGCAGCAGCCCCGGAGCCGAAGGTGTCTAGTCTGTCCCGGCCCCGGGCCCTGCTGCAGCCCCAGCCTGCCTCGTGGCAGGAAGCAGGAGAGGGGCCAGGTCGGGGTGACCTGCAGGGACACCCCGGGATCCACAGGGCACCGGGAGATGGAACGGGAGGCAGTGAGACCTTCCCGGGTGGGTGCACGCAGGAGGTGCCTGGCTCCACTCTGGGGAACTTCAGTCATTGCATTTCTGAGTGTTTGGAGTAAATTTGGGTGCTGGCCTTTGACACGCAGGGATGCTGGGATGCTGAGGCTTGGGGTGGGTGTAGAGCAGATGGATGGGGGCCACACTGACCCCCAAAACATCACCGAGCCACGGCCAGGAGGGTCAGTGCCACTCCATGCTGGTGGCTTTCCTGATGTGGGCAACCTCGTGGGTTGGTGGCCACCAGGTGCCCATCTTGAGGTGTCTCCCTTGCAGGTGGCTGTGAGGGCCCTGAGCCTCTGCCACGGGCACCATGAGGGGTCTCTGGGCCCTGGCACTCGCCGGGCTCATCAGCGCCTGCCAGGGGAAGGAGCTGCTGCCAGCGGAAGGTAAGGACCACCGAGGGCTTGGGAGCCACCTCCTCTGTCCCTGTCACAGCTGGCTCAGACCCAGGGGTGGCAGAGCAGAGGTGGCTGCAGACACCGTGAGCTGTGCCAGGTCCCCACGTGCCAGGACCGGAGTGGTGGCTCCAGACTGAGCTCCTGGGCTGTGCTCAGCATCCCCCGCGGGCAGGGGCCAGGGAGAGCAGAGCCGAGTGAACCAGGACAGCCTGACACCGCCCCTACAGCCCTGGCCATGGGGAGGGATGGGGCTCGGCCCCTTTGGGACCAGGGGACGCTCGGTGACAGCCAAGGCAGCGCGGCTGGAGCTGGGTCCGGGCGGGGCAGGTGAGCCAGGACCGCTCCGGGCAGGGTGAGGGTGCACAGAGCTCCCGAGGGAGGTTTGGCCTCCAGCTGCGAGTCGGAAGAGGTTTGGCCATGATCCACACGATGGTGGAGGGCTGGCGGGTGTCCAGGTGCAGCTGGGGACAGGGGGACAGTGGCCAAGGCCAGCTCTGCAGGATGTCCCCGGCCTGTGGGATGAGCCCCGGGCTCCAGGGGAGGAGCTGCTGGAAGCGACGCCGTGGTTGCATCAGGGTCGGTGGGGGTGGAGCGGTGGCTTGGCCCGGGGGACCCCGGGTTTGCCCAGGAGGGGACACTGTCACTGTCACCTGCTCCTGCTGCCCGTCATGGAGTGGCCTCGTGTGTCCCAGCCTCTCCTGAGGGACAGAGGGTTGGACAGGCAGGATTTTCCCTTCCCAGGGCTGGGAGAGGCTACAGAGGGGTGGCACCGGGGTGATTTATGCTCCTTGGTGTCCCCTGCCCTGCTGAGGGTGATGTCACCGGTGGCGGGAGGGGACTCTGCACCCGGCTGTGACATTCCCTGCTGTGACATTGGCTAGGGTCCCCATGCCCAGAGCATGTCCCCACACTACTGCTGGCCCCGTGGCCAGTCTGGGCCACAAGCCACGGTGGTGCCAAGCTCTTGGACAGAGGTGGGCAGGGGCTGGGGGGGTCAGAGACCCCCTGGAACATCCAAGGAAGAGGTGGGAGCATCTTTGGTGCCCATCCTGCTCCAGGGCCGCTTTGCACGGAGACAAAACAAATCCCTCCCTCCCTACCCCCTTGTTTACTCCTTTATCTCGCACCTCCCAACATCTGGCACATCTGGAGGTGGCTCGGTGCTGCTGCAGCCGTGATTTATCCCTGCAAGCAACAGCAGCACCCCTGTGACCACTCCTGACACGGC
Source organism: Serinus canaria (assembly GCF_022539315.1). Lineage (NCBI taxonomy): Eukaryota > Metazoa > Chordata > Aves > Passeriformes > Fringillidae > Serinus > Serinus canaria. Next base: position 4,506,002 of record NC_066336.1, on the reverse strand, counting down.
ATTTCCTGCTCCTCAGCCTCTGGCTGGACCCTCACGCCTGTCCCTGCGGGCCACCAGCTCTGAGCTGTCCCCGGGATGGGGCAGGAAGGGACAGATCTCGATGGCGCTGTGGGTGTCCCTGGCAGCCGTCCCAGTCTCCTGATGCTGATTGCAGCTGTGGGGCTGTCTGGAGGCAGAACAGCCAGGGCTGGGGAAAGCATTTCACCTGTGGGAGGCAGCAGGGCCAGCTCTGTCCCCTCCCAAGCTCTGTCCCCTCCCAGCTGCTCCTGGAGCACTCCAGCCTCCCTCCTCCCTCTTCCTGGGAGCTGGGTTTGCTTGGTCTGGGCTGCCTCGCGGGGCTGGCTCCTGGCAGCACCCCGAGACCCTCCTGGGCTTGGGGAGCTCTGTGTGGTGCCACCCTGCTTGTCCCACCACGCCTGGGGACACTGCAGTGAGAGCGATGCGATCTGCCTCACAGGGGAGCTGTGCCCGCAGCTCTGGGACGAGGATCTGGCTGGGGACAAGTATGAGAATGTCACGGGTAAGGAAAGACCCTCTCAGGGATCCCCTGACACCCCAGGATGGGCTCTGTGACCTGCCTGGGGACTGTCACCTGCCTGTCTCATGTCCCCTGCTCTGTCCTGCAGGTTTTAACCTGGTTAAAAGGTTCGACCTGCTCAAGATCTCGTCCATCAAAAAGATCCGCAGCGCCCGGGGGCTGGTGGTGCTGCGCCTGGGCACCGTGCCCCTGGTCCAGCCCACGCAGTGAGTGGCCCTGGGTGACCCATGACGTGGCCTTGGGTGACCTGTGAGGTGGCCCTGAGTGACCCTCGGGTGACCCAAAGCCCCTCCAGGCCATCCCCAGGTGTAAATTTGGGGTCTGGGTGCAGCTGGGTGGGCTTTGCCCTTAGCTCGTGCCAGGGATGCCAGGCAGCTCCGTGTCACCTGTGGGGACACCGGGGACACCGAGGCTGCCCCAACACCTTTCTCCTCGAAAGTAAGCCCCAGGCTGCCACGGCTCTGCTGGGTGGTGGCCAAACCTTGCGCAAGCAGGGCTCTGTGGCTGCTCTGTGGTTGCTCTTGGCAGAGCCTGCGGGGTCCAGATGAGCTCCAGAGGGTCTGAGCAGGCACTGCTGGGTGTGTGGGGGGCTGCTGGGAGGGCACAGGGCGACTGGCCCTGGTGCCCTCAGTCCCTGGTGCCCACAGTGCCTGGGCTGGCAGCGAGGGAGCAGATCCACAGTGCCCACAGTGCCAGGCTGCAGCGTGGCAAGGCGGGAGCAGATCCACGTCCTCGGGAGCTGCTCCTGCAGGAAATGGCTGCGGTGTGTCCCCACATTGCCCCGGGGCTGGCACGGAGCTGTGCTGGGCATGGCGCTCTCCAGAGGGCCAGGAGATCCAGCCTGGGCAGCCAAACCCTTGGATGGCTGCAGGATGGATGGTGTAGGTTCCAGGCTGGTGTTGCTCTTGGCCGGGGGCTTCTGGCATCCCAAATCCAGCTTTGGGGAGTCTGGACATGGGGACAGCCCAGGCTGTGAGATCCTACAGGTGCCCACCACCTCAGTGTCCTCTCAGGGTGTCCCCGTGCCCCATGGAGAGCAGAGGGCACCGCTGGCCTTGTCCCAGTCCCCATCCCTTGGTCCAGCTCCAGAGCAGTGGCTTGGAAAGCCGTGGGTGTGGAGCCAAGGCCGGGAGCGGAGCAGAGCCCGGAGCAAATGTTTCCAGTGGTTGAATGGGCTGTGGGCGAGCTGGGAAACGCTCCACAGCTGCCTTGGGCATGATGGATGCATTTCCTAGCTCCCCAGGGACAAAATTTTGGGATAAGAGCACGGCCATGGGCACTGCAGCCACACCAGCAGGAGCATCTTTGGGGTGCACAGCGTGGGGCAGCGCCCACTGTGGTGCCATCTGGGGTGCCACCAGCAGGGACAGCTCATGGCAGGACCCACGGTGGGGGGGTTGCTGGGGTGGTGTTACCACCTGAAAGTGCCCTACGGATGGGTGCCACCCTCGTTGGTGCCAGCTCCATCCCCAGAGCACCCAGTAGTGCCCAGCCACCCCAACAGCTGTCCCCACAGGCAGGTGTTCCCGCGGGGGCTGCCCCCCACCTTCACCCTGGTCCTCACCTTGCTGCTGAAGAAGAACAGCACCGGGGAGCACTGGTACCTCTTCCAGGTCACCGACCGGCATGGATACCCCCAGGTACACCCCGGGGACGTGGGGGGACACCCCAGGAACGGCCAGGAGCCGTCCCTGAGCGTGCCACTGTCCCCTCTGTGCCCAGCTCTCCCTGTCCGTGCATGGCCCTGAGAGAAGCCTGGAGTTCCAGGCCCGGGCTCCGGGTGCCACCTTCGTCAGCGCCGTCTTCGCGGGCAAGGCGGTGGCATCGCTGTTCGACGGGCGCTGGCACAAGGTGGCGCTGGCCGTGCAGGGCCACGCCGTGTCCGCGCACCTGGACTGCGCCTCCATCTCCTCCAAGCCGCTGGGGCCGCGGCGAGCGCTGGCCCCGGAGGGCAACGCCTTCCTGGGGCTGGACGCTGTGCGTGGCACCCCGGTCCGGGTGAGTGCCCCCGGGGCAGGGCGGCTCTGCCCGCGGTGTCGGGAATGCCCCTGACCTGTCACCCGTGGCCTGTCCCGCCGCAGTTTGACATCCAGCAAGCCCAGATCTACTGCGACGCCGAGCTGGCCAGGCGGGAGGGGTGCTGCGAGATCTCGGCCAGTGGGGTGAGTGCCCCTGGAGCCACTGAGTGCCCCTGAGTGCCCCTGGTGCCACTGAGTGCCACTGAGTGTCCCTGAGTGCCCCTGAGCACCTCTGAGTCTCCCTGTGTGCCCCTGGTGCCACTGAGTGCCACTGAGTCTCCCTGAGTGCCCCTGAGCACCTCTGAGTGTCCCTGAGTGCCCCTGGTGCCACTGAGTGCCACTGAGTGTCCCTTGAGCACCTCTGAGTGTCCCTGAGTGCCCCTGGTGCCACTGAGTGCCACTGAGTGTCCCTGAGTGCCACTGAGCGCTCCTGAGCACCCCTGAGCATCCCTGAGAGTCCCTGAGTGCTCCTGAGCCCCTGTGAGTGCCCCTGAGCACCCATGAGTGCCCCTCAGTGCCACTGAGTGACACTGAGCACCCGAGCATCCCTGAGTGTCCCTGAGTGCCACTGAGTGTCCCTGAGCACCCGTGAGCACCCCTGAGCACCCGTGAGCACCCCTGAGTGGCCCTGAGGGCCCCTGAGTGCCCTTGAGTGCCACTGAGTGCCCCCACCCCAACCCCAGCCGGACCCTGGAACTGCCCTGTACACGCTCAGGGTTTTCCCCACAGGGCAAACTGAGGCGCAGTGAGGGCAGGTCTGTCCCCTTTGTGTCATCGCCTCGTGCTGGCTGTCCCCACAGCCCTGTCTGTCCCCTGGCAGCCTCCCCTTGAACCCTGTGTCTCCCTGCAGTGCCAGACAGAAACGCCCAAGACTCGCCGGCAAGCAGAGCTGATGCAGAGCAGCAACCTCATCGAGATGGTGCCTCAGCCCGAGGGCAGGGTGTTCACCCGCTGCTTCTGCCTGGAGGAGCCGCTGGGCACCGTGAGCTCTGGCACTGCCACCCTGGCCCCAGCTGGGTCCCATCCCAGTCTCCATCCCCACCCTGTGCCTGTCCCGGTCCCTGTTCCCATCTCCATCCCCATCCTGGGTCCCCATCCTGTCCCTGTCCCTGAGCCCATCTCCATCCCCATCCCCATCCCCATCCCAGTCCCGTCCCAGTCTCCATCCCCGCCCTGTGCCTGTTCTGGTCCCTGTTCCCATCTCCATCCCCATCCTGGGTCCCCATCCTGTCCCTGTCCCTGTCCCTGAGCCCATCTCCATCCCCACTCTCATCCCAGTCCCCAGCCCTGTTCCCAGCCCTGTCCCCGTCCCCATCCCGGGTCCCAGTCCTCTCCCCATCCCCGACCCCATCTCCATCATCTCCATCCCCATCCCCATCCTGGGTCCCCCATCTCAGTCCCATCCCAGTCCCCATCCCAGTCCCCATCCCCATCCCTATCCCATCCCAGTGCCATCCCCATCCCAGTCCCATTCCCTTGATCCAGCCCCTGGAAAAATCCCTTCCTCACTTTTTCCACCTGCTGTGGGGCTGGGCAGGGAGGTGTCTGTGACCTGAGGGGCTGAGGGACAGGAAGGTCCCACCTGGCCAGGGAGGTGTCTGTGACCCGAGTGAGGGGCTTAGGGACAGGAAGGTCCCACCTGGGCAGGAAGGTCCCACCTGGCCAGGGAGGTGTCTGTCACCTGAGGGGCTGAGGGACAGGAAGGTCCCACCTGGCCAGGGAGGTGTCTGTGACCAGAGGGGCTGAGGGACAGGAAGGTCCCACCTGGGCAGGAAGGTCCCACCTGGCCAGGGAGGTGTCTGTCACCTGAGGGGCTGAGGGACAGGAAGGTCCCACCTCTGCCTCCTCCTCCTCCCTGGATGCCCGGGCAGGACCACCCAGGATTCAGGAGAAGGAGCGCCCAGGGCTGGGCTGATCCAGGCAGGTGCCACCACAAGCTCTTCCCTCCCTGCAGGAGCCGGGCAGAACCTCGGGAAGGACCAGCCTGAGGGACGATCCCAAGGAAAAGGTGAGCGTGTGCCAGCCCTGCTCCCCTTCCAGTGCCACCCCAGGGTGCCACCCACTGTCCCACACCCAGGCTGGCCCTGTCCCTGCCAATCTGGGTGCTCCCAGCGCTGCAGGGACGCCGGGAGGAGCGGCTGCTCTGCTCCCCCGAGCAGGGATTGAGGCCCCACTGGCTCCGTGCTGCTGCTGGAGCCATCCCAGCTCTGGCCAAGGGCCTCTTTGTTCCCTCCGAGCTGCTCCACAGCGCTGCCAGAGCTGGGAAACGTCTCCAGCGCTCCTGTTCCTCATCCCTGAAGGGCTCTGGGATCCCTCATCCCACCGTGGGGGTGTCCCAGGCTGAGGACTGGGCTGGGGGGTGATTTAGGGTCTCATAAGCTCTTGGAGATCTGGATAGCACCCAAGACAGCTCAGCTGCCTTAGAAGGCATAAAATCAGCAGGGTGGCTTCTGTGTTTTGTTGTTTTGCCTTTCATTAAAACTTTGTGTTTTAGTAAAAGGCAAAACAACAAAATTCTTTACAGGTCCTAAAGGTCCTTGCTCCCAGTAAAACTCCTCACAAAAGCCATTAGTTTCTTTGTTCTCCTCTTTTTCTAGTAAATTGCTCAGGCGGGACTTTCTGGCTCCTGTCCAATTGCTCATCCTTAAATTTGAGGTGAAGTCCCCCAGGTCCTATGAGGTGCCTTTCCACCTAATCCAGGAGAGAAACTTCCGAGCTTATTTCCTTTCTAAGGGGACAAAAGATGGTTTTGTCACCCCACCAAGGGGGCACATTCCTACAGGGGGGCTGGAGGCCGTGGGGACACAGCCACACCCTGCCTGTCCCCAGTGTCCCCAGTGCTGTGGATGTCCCCAGTGTGGGTGTACCCAGTGAGGGTGTCCCCAATGTGGGTGTCCCCAGTGCTGTGGGTGTCCCCAGTGTGGATGTCCCCAGTGTGGGTGTCCCCAGTGTGGGTGTCCCCAGCATCCCCAGTGCCGTGGGTGTCCCCAGTGTGGTGTCCCCAGTATGGGTGTCCCCAGCGCTGTGGATGTCCCCAGTGTGGATGTCCCCAGTGTGGGTGTCCCCAGTGTGGATGTCCCCAGTGTCCCCAGTGTGGGTGTCCCCTTTGCTGTGGATGTCCCCAGTGTGGGTGTCCCCAGTGTGGTGTCCCCAGTGTGGGTGTCCCCAGTGCCATGGGGCCGGTTTGGCTGGGCAGAGCCCTGGTCAGGCCACAAATCCGCAGGGACAGCGTGCCAGGAGCTGGCACCTCCCCAGGGAGGAAACCCGGCCGAGTTTCCCTTCTCCATCCAGGAATTCCCTGTGCCCAGGGAGCTCCAGGGATGGGGGAGAAGCTGCTGGGGGATCCCCACGGGTGTGGGGTGCTCAGGGGAGCGGGGCGGGGGCTGTGGGGTTTGGGGTGCAGTGGGGTTTTGGGTGCTGTGGGGTTTTGGGTGCTGTGGGGTTTTGGAGTCCTGTGGGGTTTGGGGTGCTGTGGGGTTTTGAAATGCTGTGGGGTTTTGGGTGCTGTGGGCTTTGGGGTGCTGTGGGGTTTTGGGGTGCTGTGGGGTTTTGGGTGCTGTGGGGTTTTGGAGTCCTGTGGGATTTTGGAAGTGCTGTGGGGTTTTGGAGTCCTGTGGGGTTTGGTGTCCAGTGGGGTTTGGGGTCCTGTGGGGTTTAGGGGTGCTGTGGGGTTTAGGGGGGCTGTGGGGTTTTGGAGTCCTGTGGGGTTTGGGATGCTGTGGGGTTTTTGTGCTCAAGGGTTTTGGTGCCCTGGGGTTTAGGGGTGCCACGGGCCGTGTGTGGAGCTGCTCCAAGCTTCCATCCCTGTCTCTTCCAGTGCCCTCCCTGCTCGCCCCAGATGGCATCAGGAAATGTGAGTGTGGCACTGGGCATGGGCATCCCGAGCTGGCCAGCCTGGGCTGTGAGCTGGGGGTGGCAAAAGCCACCGCGGTGCTGTCACCAGCCCCCCACGACCCCCCAGCTCCTCCTGGCCCTGCAACATCTGGAAGGCCCCTGATCCTTTCCAGATGTGGCCCCATTCCTACTGCAACCTCTGGCTGGGTGGTGGTGGTGGGTGGCAGGAGAGTGGCGGCCATTGGGACACCTCATGTCCCATGGTGGCACTTGGGGACAGAGTGCTGGGACAGTGGGGACTGTGGTGGGCTCAGGGCTCTGTGCTGCCACCTTGGGTGACACCCTTCTCCTGTCTCCACAGGTCACCCTTGGTCCCCCAGGTCCAAAGGTTGGTTTGTCATCCCCCAGGACACCCAGAGCTCCAGCAGGAATGTGGGAATGCTGTGCCAGAGCATCCCTGCCAGGAGCTGTGGGCACGCACGCACGGGGATGTGGGGACACCCTGTGCCCGTTTGTCACCCACCCTCTGCCAGTCTGTGTCTGTTTGTCCCCGCCCCGTGCCCCTTTGTCCCCCACCCTGTGCCCCTTTGTGCCCCACCCTGTGCCCCTTTGTCACCCTCCCTCCCTCTCTTGCAGGGCACCAAGGGTGAGCGGGGCCTCCCTGGCACAGCTGGTGGCAAAGGGGAGAAGGGTGACCGTGTGAGTGTCCCTGGTGTCTCTTGTGTCCCTGGCCTGTCCCCTTCTGCTGGGGAGCTGCTCCCTGCAGGGTCCCCAGCACCCCGGGGGTGCCCCTGTCCCCAAACCCCCCCTGTCCCTGAGCCACCTCCCCCCTCCGCAGGGCATGGACTGTGTGCGCACCCACCCCGGCGGCCCCGTGCAGGTGAGACCCCCCAGACCCTCCCCAAAGCCCCCTCCCCATCCCTCCCTCCCCTCTCACCTCCTCCTCCTCTTCCTCCTCCTCCTCCCAGTGCGCCGAGGGGCCGCGGGGTGAGAAGGGCCAGCGTGGGCAGGTGGTAAGTGACACTTGGGGACAAGCTGTGGGGTCCCCCTGCCCTGGGCTGGGGGGGGTGGGTGCAGCTCGGCAGGTCCAGCTCTGTGTGGGCATGAAAGGAGCAGGAGGTGACCCTGCAGGAGCCCACCTGGGCACCCTCTTGAGCCCACCTGGGCACCCTCTCGAGCCCACCTGGGCACCCTCTTTGTCCCCTTTTTCCCGTGCAGGGACTCCCAGGGCCAGCTGGCACTGAGGGGCAGAAGGTGAGTCCAGCCCACCTGGGGGTCCTGGCGTGGCGGCAGGGACACCTGGGATGGTGGCAGAGGTGCCAGGACCTGCCAGTACCAACCTAGGTAGCTTGGGTGACACCACGGGTGACACCAGAGGTGACATCTGTGTGTCCTGCAGGGCCAGAAGGGTGAGAAGGGCGATGGGGGACTGCAGGGCAAGCCAGGGCGCCCTGGGCGTGATGTGAGTAGTGCTGGGGGGTACCTGGGCACCCCCTGGGCACCCCTGGGCATCCCCCAGGCCAGGGGGCTCTGGCCACAGGAGCCTTCACACCCCACTCCCCTCCTGGCAGGGCCGGCCTGGAGAGATCTGCGTGGTGGGACCCAAGGGCCAGAAGGTACCTGGGGATTTGGGGGTGACAGGTGGGAGATGGAGCACCTGGTGGCACTGCCAGCACTGCCACACCCCCCCTCTGTCCTCCAGGGTGACCCCGGCCTCGTGGGACCGGAGGGGTTGGCCGGTGAACCAGGACCCCCGGGCAAGCCAGGCTCTCCAGGGGTTGGCATTCCAGGGAAGCCGGTGAGGAGCCCTTTGGCAAGGCGGTGTCCCCATGGTGGGCATTGCCATGGCAGGGACAAGGTGCCACCCCACAGCCAGAGCTGGCTGGCCAGGGCACCCCAGCAGGTCTAACACCTCCCTTTGTCCCTTTCAGGGTGACCCTGGTGGCCCTCCAGGTGCAAAGGGAGAGAAGGTGAGTGCAGGGAAGGGGTCCCATGTCCCTGGCAGGGCAGGGGGCTGTCCTGGGAATCCCATCCAGAGCCGGATCCACCAGGGCTAAGCTGCAGCCATCAACCCCTCTGGGTGGCCCAAGGGCCTGGCTTGGGGGGCAGGACACCCCCGGGGGGTACAGGGGTGTCACTCAGGGCTGCGGTGTCCCCCTTGCTGAGCTCAGGATTTCCCATCTCTGGCTCCAGGGCAGCCCGGGAGCTCCTGGACCCGGAGGATCGCCTGGGACACCCGTGAGTAGCAGAGCCAGGAGCCAAAGCCGGGGTCAGGGCCGGGTTTTTGGCTCGGGGTCGGGGCTGCTTGGCCGGAGAGTGGCCGGGATCCGAGCCCAGGAGCTGAGAGGGCTTTGGGAAAAGCAGGAACTGAGAGGGCTTTGGGAAAAGCGGGAGCTGAGAGGGCTTTGGGAAAAGCGGGAGCTAAGATGGCTTTGGAAAACCCAGAGCCGAGAGGGTTTTGGGAAAAGCGGGAACTGAGAGGGCTTGGAAAACCCAGAGCTGAGAGGGCTTTGGGAAAAGTCAAGAGGACTTTGGGAAACCCAGAGCTGAGAGGGCTTTGGGAAAAGCAGGAGTTGAGAGAGCTTTGGGAAAAGTGGGAGCCGAGAGGGCTTTGGGAAAAGTGGGAACTGAGAGGGCTTTGGGAAACCGGGAGCCAAGGGCTTTGGGAAAAGTGGGAGTCAAGAGGACTTTGGGAAACTGGGAGCTGAGAAGGCTTTGGGAAACTGGGAGCTGAGAGAGATTTGGGAAAAGCAGGAGTTGACAGAGCTTTGGGGAAAACGTGAGTGTCACTCGGGGCTGGGATCACCCCATGACGTGGCTGGTGGCCAGCTGAGGGTGCTGGGTGGCACTGCTGGGGCACAGCGTGGCCTCCCTGAAGCAGCCCCGTCCCCACTTTGCTCCCGCAGGGTCTCCCTGGAGTGCTGGGGCCTAAAGGAGACAAGGTGGGTGCAGGTGACATGGTGGCTGCGGTGACACGGTGGGTGCAGTGACACGGTGGGTGCGGGTGACACAGTGGGTGCAGTGACAGGGTGGGTGCGGTGACACGGTGGCTGTGGTGACACGGTGGCCGCGGGCACATCCCCCGGCCCTGGGGCTGCCTGGGACACCCGGCGCAGAGCCCCAGCCTCTGTGTCACTGCTGCCACCGGGCAGGGTGAGCCGTGCCAGGTGTGTCCCACCGAGGGGACGCTCGGTGCCATCGGAATTCCCGGCCAGCCGGGGCCGCGGGGAGAGCCCGGAGCGCCCGGCAGGGACGGGGTCTCGGTGAGTCTGAACCCGGGGACAGGAGGGGCGGAGGGCAGAGCGGTGTCACCTCAGCAGCCCTGATGTTCCCTCTGTTCCACCTTCCCAGGACACACCCGGCCCCGCAGGACCCAAAGGGGACAGGGTAGGTGACACGGGCCGGGCTGGCTTGTCCCCATCTCCAGCTTGGGGACACCGAGCAGCGCCCAGCTCCTGCTTTTCCTTGCCAGGGCGATCCCGGCATCCAGGGGATGAAAGGGGACAAGGTGAGTGTGTGACCCTCTGTGCCGCGCCTTGCCCGGCCCCTGCAGCCCCCTGAGCTGTCCCCTGCTGCCATCCCAGGGGGACTCGTGCCAGCCCTGTGACCTCCGTGTCCTCGCCGCGCTGCGCCGCGGCCCCGCCGAGGGCCTCGAGGGGGACCCGGGGCTGCCGGTGAGTAGCGGGGTGGGACCCCCCTCTCCCGGGGCGGGGTGACACCGCGGGGTGCTCTGCAGTGACCACTCGGGTGTCCAGCAGGGTCAGGTGGGGCTGTCCGAGCTGGCCGGGATCAAGGGTGACAAGGTGAGTGACCCCTGTCCCCTCTGGACATCCCTGGGGGGAGCGGGAATGGCTGGATGGTCCCGTGGGGGCGGGGCAGGCTTGGCTGATCCCGAGCCCAACTCTGATCCTGGCCCTGCTCCCTTTCAGGGGGACAGTGGCCACGTGGGAGCCACGGGCAGACCGGTGAGTGGGGACATTGTGGGGGCTCAGGGGGGTCACAGCCGAATTTGGGGACCTTGGTGTCACCTGTGCTGTGGATTCTCCGTGCAGGGAATGCCGGGAGAGAAGGGAGACCCAGGTGTGAGGGGGCTCAAGGGAGAGAAGGTGAGCACAGCACTGGGGACACCCCTGTCCTTGTCCCTGCCCTGTCCCTGCTGAGACCCAAGCATGGGACAGCGCTGAGGTGGGGAGGGCAGGGGGCCGTGTCCGGGTCCCCAAGGCCACCTCCCAGCTGGATGTCCCCCTGCAGGGTGACCAATGCGGGCAGTGCCCTCCCACCCCTCAAGCCCTCCAAGGGACGGCGACAGCGGTGGCAGTGCCAGGGCCATCGGGTGAAAGGGGTCCTGGTGGCCCCCCGGGCAGAGCGGTGAGTGCCCCCCGTGCCCGCCGTGCCCATGTTGGGGGGGATGCCCCACCCTGACCCATTGCTGCGTTTCCCCAGGGCAGACCCGGCGAGCCTGGCGAGAAGGGACAGAAGGTGAGAGGGGCTGGGGTGGCTCAGTGCTGGCACAGGGCGCTGTGACCTCTGTGTGCCTTGTGTCCCCTCCCTCCCCGCGCCAGCTTTGTCCCCTCTCTTTGCCAGGGCGACGCTGGCAGCCCGGGGGACCCGGGCACGCCGGGCACGGCCGGCGTGCCAGGGCTGTCGGGTGAGCCTGGCATCAGGGGACCAGCCGGCCCCAAAGGTGACAAGGTGAGAGCCCCACAATTTGGGCAGCTGTACCCTGTCCCCACGGTGTCACCCACCCCTCCATCCCTCTCCTGTCCCCTCCCTGCAGGGAGAGCCGTGTGAGCCTCACCCCGCCGTGCTCGGGCACCTCCCGGACGCCGTGGGCATCCCGGGAAAAGCCGGGCCCAAGGGGGAGCAGGGCCCTCCGGGCGTGGGCCAGCCGGGCAGAGCCGTGAGTGTCCCCTCCCCACGGGACAGAGGGGACAGAGCCCGCTGGCACCATGCCCTCGGGGTCACCCTGCTGTGTTTTAGGGCAAGCCGGGGCTGCCGGGGGTGCGGGGTCCTGCCGGGCCCAAGGGGCTGCAGGTGAGTGGGGGGCAGGGTCTGGGGTCTTGGGGACACCTCAGTGCCCCTCTGTGCCCCCAGTGGGGTCCTGGGACACCTCAGTGCCCCTCTGTGGGGTCCTGGGGACACTCCAGTGCCCCTCTGTGTCCCCAGTGGGGTCTTGGGGACACCTCAGTGCCCCTCTGTGTCCATAGGGTGAGCCAGGCCCGCGGGGGATCGGCCAGCCAGGACCACAGGTGGGTTTTGGGGTGCCTGTGTTGTCCCCTGCTGTCCCCTGCCGGGTGGCTCTGGTGGCTTTCACACACTCTGCTTTTCCCAGGGAGACCCCGGGAGCCCCGGACCCCCCGGACCCCCTGTGAGTAGGGTTTGGGGTGGGGGTTTGGGGTGGGGGTTTGAGGTTTGGGGTGGGGGTTTGGGGTGGGGGTTTGGGGTTTGGGGTTTGGGGGTGGGGGTTTGGAGTTTGGGGTTTGGGGTGGGGGTTTGGGGGGGGGGTTTGGAGTTTGGGGTTTGGGGTTGTGGGGTGGGGGTTTGGGGTGCGGGTTTGGGGTTTGGGGTGGAGGTTTGGGGTGCCCAGCCCTGGGCGATGGGGTCACACCCCTGCCAGCCCTCTGTGTGGCTTGTGGTGGCTCTGGGGAGACATTGTCCCCTCCTTGGGGGGAACCAACACCCTGTCCTGCCCCCAGGGCCCCCCCGGACCGCAGGGACCCCCGGGGATGGCAGCAGAGAAAGGTGCCAAGGTAAGGGAGCGTCCCCCAGGCCTCGGTGTGCCCCGTGCTGCCCATTCCTGCTGTCCTTCCTCTGCAGGGACCTCCTGGCCCCAAAGGTGCCACGGGACCCCCTGGGCCACCAGGGAGCAGCGTCACAGGGCCACCGGTAGGTCCTGCCCTGGAGGGTGGGCAGTGCCACCCTGCTGGCACCTTGATCCCGGTCCAGCCAGGCACTTCCCTCACCCTCCTCTTCCTCGCAGGGCCCCGAGGGGCAGCGGGGGCTCCCCGGCTCCAGCGGGCAGCCGGTAGGTGGGGGGGGTGCCAGGGGGGTGTGCCAGGGTGTCTGGGGGGTCACACGGTGGGTGGGGGGCACTGGAGGGTGCCCTAACACCCATCTCCGTTTTCCTCTGGCAGGGGGAGAAGGGTGCCCAGGGAGAGAAGGTGAGTCGGGGTCCGGGTGGAGCCGTGCCCCCCGTGCCACCCCAAACCCTCCCTGCCCTCACCCCCTGTGCCCACAGGGAGACCCCGGCGAGTGCTCCTGCCCCTCCAGCCCTCGCCAGGACCCCAGCTACAACGGGATGCCGGTGAGTGTCACCTCCCCTGGCACCGTGCCACCCTCAGGGGCATCCCTGGCACCGTTTCACCCTTTGGGATTCTCTCACCCCCAGGGAGCGCCAGGATTATGGACCGGGATGTCCTGGCAGCCCCAGCCCGGCCCGCAGGTCGGTGCCAGCCCTGCCACCCCCTCACCCCTGCCCCCTCACCCCTCTCTGATTGCTTTTTGGGGTCTTGCAGGGCCCCCCCGGAGCTCCCGGCCCCCCCGGGCCGCCAGGTGCCCCCGGTCGCCAGGTGAGCGGTGGGAGAGGAGAGCTGGGCCCATCCTGAGCTGTCAGGGCAGGGTTTGAATATTCCCCTGGATTTAGGGAATGCCAGGACACAACGGCTTGCCCGGACTGCCCGGACCGGCTGGAGACCTGGTAGGTGGTGACAATTCCAGTGGCAATGTCCCCTGTCCCCGTGGCAGGGACAATCCATCCCTCCATCCCTCCCTCTCTTCCAGGGACCTCTGGCCGTCATGGCTGAGAGGAACATCGAGGTGCTGAAGGTGAGGGGGTGGGCATGGGGTCACCCTCGTGCCCTGGGCACCCCTCGGGGCACCCCTGAGTGCCCTTTTCCTCCCTTTTCCAGACTCTCTGCGGGGACTGTGCCCAGCTGCAGGCAGCCCTGGAAGCTCCTGGGGCAGTGGAGGGGGAGAAGGGGGATGGGGGCATGCCAGGTGCCCCTGGCAGCGAGAACTGTGCCAGGGTGAGTTTCTGGGTGGGGATTTGAGTACCTGACACCCCCTGGATCTGTGGGGTTGGAGAGACACTCCCGACTCCTGGGGAATTGGATTTGGTGGCAGTTGGGGTGGAGGGGAAGGAGGGGGATGGGGGCATCCATGCCAGGCACCCCTGGCAGCGAGAACTGTGCCAGGGTGAGTTTCTGGGTGGGGATTTGGGTACCTGACACCCCCTGGATCTGTGGGATTGGAGAGACGCTCCCAAGTCCCTCCCGAGTCCCGGGAATTTGGATTTGGTGGCAGTGGGGGGAAGTGCCGCCGTCTGGGGACGCTGTCCCCTCTGGGAATGTGGGCACAGCCCCAGCAGGGACCCCGGGGAGGGGACAGGCTGGCCCTTTGTCACAGCTGGGTGACACCGGGGGTTCTCTGGCAGTGCCTGGCGCAGCTCCCGCGAGCGGAGGAGGCTCGGGTGAGTGCCACCCCCTGCTCCCCAGGGACGCTCCCTGCTGGCCGTCCAGGACTGTCCCCCAGCTCTGGGGGCTTTGGGGGAGGCTTGGCAGGGCTCAGTGCCACCTCGGGGTCCTGATGTGTCCCCACGCCCTGCAGGGTGACAGCCCTGACTGCGCGGGTCACCCCGGGCTGCCGGGAGCCCCGGGGGTCCCAGGAGAGCGAGGAGAGCAGGTGGGTGAGCCCCCCCCCCGCCACCCCTGCCCCCCCAGCCCTTCCTGGGCACTGTGGCACGTCCCCTGGTGCTGTCCCCACCTCGGTGGTCACACCTGGCACCCCCCTCCCCCTCCCAGGGCTCCCCAGGGCTGCGCGGACCCCCAGGACCACCTGGACCCATCGTGAGTACCCCTGCCCGGGCTGGGGGGTGGGGGGGGGGTCTGGGGGGCTTGCAGCCCCTCCAAGCAGGTTGCCAAAGGGGCCTGGCACCCTGCCCTGAGGCCGTGGTGATGGGCAGAGGGCCTTGGCCACGGCGAGGCACAGGCGTGATGTGGCATGGCGCGGATGTCCCCACGGATGTCCCCAGGGAGGCTGGAGAAGGAGGTGACGCTGCTGCCGGCCCGGAGGTGGAGCAGGAGCTCTGTGGCACCCCCAGGGCTCAGGCCAGGCTCCTCCAAGCTGTGACCTCCCTGTTTCTCCCCTCAGGGCCCCCCAGGCTTTCCTGGAACGCCCGGACTGCCCGTAAGAACCCAGCACGGCTCCGCTCTGTGCCCGTGTGTCGCTGCCGCTTGGTTTGGCTGTGTCCCCTGTCCCTGTCCCTGTCCCTGCTGGGGACAGCCGCAGCGCAGCTGCCCCGCCCCTTCCATCCATCTCCATCCCCCATTCCCGCTCCTCCCTCCCAAAGCAGGGGGTCCCAGGGGACCCGGGTTTATTGGGGATGGTCTTCCTCAGTTCAGGGACCTGCTGCTGGCACTCGCCACCTACTGGGTCCCCGTGGCACCGCGGGAGCTGGCGCGGCTCCAGGTGTGCCAGGGAGGTGCCACCTGGGCCAGGTGACCCGTCACAGCGTCCCTGATGGTCACCAGGGTCACCCTTGGTGGGGACCAGCAGGATCCTGTGTGTGACCTGGGCTCTTCCTCCTCCTCCTCCTCACTCCTGTGTGGTCACTCAGCCTTCATCACCACTTCCATCTTCATCTCCATCTTCATCCTCACCTCCATCTCCATCTCCGCCCTCCTGCTGCCCCCTGCTCGCTCCCCACAGGAGCTGGTGGTGGGGCTGTGCCGGCGGCTCTCGGAGGATCCTGCGCTCCCGCTCGTGTCCCCTCGTCCACTAATGTCACCGTCACCCCAGGGCCTCTCTGGGGCTCTCTGTGGGCCGTGCTCTGCGGTGTGCCAGCGTGTCCTGTCGTTCTCTGTCACCTCGGCACCACGTCACTCACCCCACTAACCCACCCCGGAGGTCCCCATGGCGCTCCGGGCCGTCCCCGTGTCCCCCTGGGAGGACGGGGGGCACCAGGCTGGAGCTGGGGTCTGCAGCCAGAGCTGGGCACCCCACGCAGCCCCCCCAGGGCTGACATTTCTGTGGCACCAGGGTTTGAGCGTCCCCACCACGCCTGGGCACTGACCCCGGTGCCTGCAGGGGTGGAGGGAGCCCAGGCAAGGTCCCAGCAGGCTGGCAGAGGTCACAGAGCCCAGGGGCTGTGCCCCGGTCCTGCTGCCAGGTGGACACAGCCCCGGGAGGGGCTGCAGGAGACCCCCCCTGCATCTCCTCTCTTCTCCCCACAAAGGGTCTCCAAGGGGAGCGTGGCCCTGCTGGGCTGGCCGGAGCCAAAGGGGAGCCGGTGAGTGCTGTGGGACGAGGGGACAGGGGGACACTGCTGGCCCGTGGGGGTTGGCACCTGGCTGGGGCACTGAACGTGGCTCAAAGTCACCACCCTCACACACAGGGACCTCCTGGACAACCTGGCTACCCCGGGGCCACGGGGCCCCCCGGCCTTCCTGTGAGTACTGGGGGGACCAGGCAGCTCCTGCCAGCCCCTGTGTCCTAACCCTGCCCCAAATCCCACCCATGCCCCAAATCCCAACCCTGTGCCATGTCCTATCCATGCCCCATGTCCCACCCATGCCCCAGATCCCATCTCTGTGCCATGTCCTATCCATGCCCCATGTCCCACCTGTACCCCATGTCCTATCCATGCCCCCTGTCCCACCCATGCCCCAAATGCCATCCCTGTGCCGTGTCCCATCCACGCCCCCTGTCCCTGCCTTGTCCCTTCCTTCCCAGGGCATCAAAGGCGAGCGAGGCTACGTGGGTCCCCCCGGAGAGAAAGGGGAGCTGGTGAGTCCCTCAGGGCCCTGCTCTGGGGGCACTGGGGCTGGGGGCTGCCCTAGGTGCCCTCTCTCTGTGGGCACCAGGGCTGGCACCTTCCACCTGATTCTATTCCCGTCCTTCCAGGGGCCCCCCGGCGTGGACGGGCTGCCCGGTCCCGTGGGGCCAGCGGTAGGTGCCCACCCTGGGGGCTGTTTTGGGGTGCTGGGGGGGTTTTGGGGTGCTCCCACCACTCCATCCCATCTCTCCGCAGGGTCCCAGGGGTGAGCGTGGGCTCCCGGGAAGCGCCGGAGAGAAGGGGGACCAGGTGAGTGTCCCCAAAGGGGACAGGACCCCCAGGACCCCCGTGGGCTCTGGGGTCCAGCTCAGCTCCTGTCTCTCCTCAGGGTTTCCAGGGCCAGCCTGGCTTCCCGGGACCACCGGTGCGTAAATCCTATGGGAATTCTGAGTAAACTCCATTGGGAATTCTGAGTAAATCCCATGGGAATTCTGAGTAAATCTCACTGGGAATTCTGAGTAAATACCACTGGGAATTCTGAATAAATCCCACTGGGAATTCTGAGTAAACCCCAATGGGAATTCTGAGTAAACCCCAATGGGAATTCTGAGTAAACCCCACTGGGAATTCTGAGTAAATCCCACTGGGAATTCTGAGTAAATCCCACTGGGAATTTTGAGTAAATCCCATGGGAATTTTGAGTAAATCCCAAGGGAATTCTGAGTAAATCCCATGGGAATTCTGAGTAAATCCCACTGGGAATTCTGAGTAAATTCCGCTAGGAATTCTGAGTAAATCCCATGGGAATTCTGAGTAAATCCCACTGGGAATTCAGAGTAAATCCCATGGGAATTCTGAGTAAATCCCACTGGGAATTCTGAGTAAACCCCACCGGGAATTCTGAGTAAACCCCACTGGGAGTTCCAGCTCCCTGGGAGCTGGACCCCACTCCTGGCTGTGTGTCCCCGTGTCCCCGCAGGACAGGGGGTTCCACAAGGGGGACACCAGTGGGGTGAGGAGCAGGGAGCAGCCCTGGATCGATCCCATTAAATCCAGCCAGGAAAGAGCGGGATTTACGGGCTGGGGTCCCCCTTCACCCAGCATCCCTCTCCTCTTTAGGGCCCGCCTGGTTTCCCGGGAAAGGCTGGTCCAGCCGGGCCACCAGGGCCTGTGGCAGAGAAGGTGAGTGCCAGGGACAGGTGCCACCGGGCAGCGGCTCTGCGGTGTCCCCGCCTGTCCCTCGGGCTGTGCCCGCCTTTGGTGGCCCTGCCGTGCCTGTCACCTGCTGTGGCTCTTGCAGGGCAGCGAGGGCATGCGAGGCCCCACGGGGATGCCAGGGCCCCCCGGGCCCCCTGGACCCCCTGGAATCCAGGTAAGGAACCCCACGTGTCACCCTCGGGTGCTCCTGGGAGCAGCACTGGCTGTTCCCATCCCCTGGACCTGATCCCATCCCCAAGGACCTGTTCCTGTTCCCAAGGACCTGTTCCCATCCCCAGGGACCTATTCCAATTTCCTGGAGTTTGTTCCCATCCCCAGGGACCTGTTCCCATCCTCAGGGACCTGTTCCAATTTCCTGGAGTTTGTTCCCATCCCCAGGGATCTGTTCCCATCCCCAGGATCTGTTCCCATTCTCTGGGATCTATTCCCATTCTCAAGGATCTTTTCCCATCCCCAAGGACTTGTTCCTATTCCCAAGGACCTGTTCCCATCCCCAGGGATCTGTTCCCATTCCTGGGATCTGTTCCATCCTCAGGGATCTGTTCCCATTCCCTGAGATCTGTTCCCATCCCCAGGGATCTGTTCCCATGGCCTGGCGTGCCCTGAGCAAGTCCCTCAGGAACGCCCAGAGCTCCCCAGTGCCAGCCTCCCTCTGTCACTGTCACCTTGTCCCCACAGGGCCCTGCTGGCTTGGAAGGACTGGATGGCAAGGATGGCAAGCCAGGGCTGAGGGTGAGGCTCTGGAGCTCTCGGGGTTTTGCTGGGGGGCAGCCCCCTGCACCCCCCAGGACACCCCCAACCCTTGTCTCTCTCCCCAGGGTGACCCCGGTCCCCCCGGGCCACCAGGGATGATGGGTCCTCCGGTGAGTGGCAGCCCTCCTTGTCACCTCTCCCTAGTGCTCTGTGCCTGGCAGCCAAGCCGAGCTCCCCTGAGCCAGGACTGTCCCCTGAGGGTGGTGGCCCTAGGCTAGCACTGCAGGGTCAGGGTCACTTGGCAGCAGCCTGGGACCCCCACCCAGCTCTTTTCTCTCTCCAGGGCTTCAAGGGCAAGACAGGACACCCAGGGCTCCCAGGACCGAAGGTGAGCCATGGTGACACTGCCTGGTGACATCCCCAAGGACCTCAGGCCTGGCCAGGACTCCCCACTCACTGCTCTGCCCGTGATGTCCCTTCCTCCTTTTAGGGTGACTGTGGCAAACCCGGCCCCCCGGGCAGCACGGGCCGGCCGGGAGCTGAGGTGAGCGAGGGCTGGGCGACCCCTGGGCACCCCCTTGTCACCACCCCCTTCCTCCTCCTCCTCCTCCTCCTCCTCCTCACCTTGCCTTCCTCAGGGCGACCCCGGACCCATGGGACCCCAAGGCCGACAGGGACCCCCAGGGCTCATCGTAAGTTGCTGTCCCCGTGATGGGGGGATCCCTTGGGGACAGGGAGTGGGGACACCACCTGTGACCCCCAGCTGACCCCACTGTCTCTGTCCCCAGGGTCCCCCTGGCAGCCCAGGACAGCCAGGGCCCGCTGGCCTCGCTGGGGTGGTGAGTAGTGGCAGGGCTGGAGCTTTGGGGGGGGATTTGGGGTGGGGACGAGCGGGTTTGGGATCGCGTGATCCCGGTGCTCCCAGTGCTCCCGGTGCTCCCGGTCCCTCCTCTCTGCAGGGGCTGAAGGGCGAGCGCGGCTCCGTGGGCGAGCGGGGTCTGCCGGGAATGCCAGGACAGCCAGGACCCCCGGGACACCCGGGACCACCGGTGAGCACAGCAGGACCCTGTACCCTGGAGGTGGGGACCTCGGGGGTGGCCCCGTGGTGTCACCACCTCACGCTGCCGCTCTCTGTCCCCGCAGGGAGAGCAGGGACCGGATGGACCCGTTGGGAAGGAGGTGAGCAGGGTTCTCTGGAGCCTTCCTGCCCTGCTGGACACAGATTTTGTCATCCTCTGGCAGGTTGGGGTGTCCCCAGGAGGGGACATCCCTGTCACGCTGCTCCTGTTTTCCAGGGACCCCCAGGAAAACCGGGCATTGCGGGCCCGGCTGGACAGAAGGTGAGGCTGTGACACCTGGCAGTGCCACCACGGCCACCACAGCTGTCCCAGCACGCCAGGACTGACCTTTCCTGTCCACAGGGCGACTCTGGAGCCCCCGGCGAGCGGGGCTACCCCGGGGAGAAGGGCAGAGCCGGAATGCCCGGGGGGCCGGGCAAAAGCGGCTCCATGGGGCCAGTGGGGCCGCGGGGACCCGCGGGGGAGAGGGGACCCCCGGGTTCACCGGGCCCCGCGGGCAGCCCCGGCCTACCGGGACCCCCGGGGATGATGGTAAGGACAGTGGGTGGCCGTGTCAGGGGCAGGACGCTGTCCCTGGGGCGGGGCACAGTGGCCGCGGCCCCTCGCGTGTCCCCTCGCGTGTCCCCTCGCGTGTCCCCTTTGTGTCCCCACAGGGAGATGTGGTGAATTACGACGAGGTCAAGCGGTTCATCCGCCAGGAGCTGAACAAGATGTTTGATGGTAACGGGGGGGTGGTGACAAGCCCGGGGACCCTCTCCGTGTCCCCGCCGGCTGAGCTGGGTCCCTGTCCCCGCAGAGCGGATGGCGTATTACACCTCCCGGCTGCACTTCCCGGTGGAGATGGTGGCATCCCCGGGCAGGCCCGGTCCCCCCGGGAAGGACGGGCTGCCGGGCCGGCCGGGACCCCCCGGCTCCCCGGGGATGCCAGGGCAGATTGGCAGAGAGGGGCGGCAGGGCGTGCCGGGCATGCGGGGTACGTGCTGTTCCCAGGGCGTAACCGGTGTACCCGAGATGGTCCCGGTGTCCCTGGGATGTTCCTGGTGTCCCCAGAATGGTCCTGGTGTCTCTGGGATGTTCCTGGTGCCCCTGGGGTGTTCCTGGTGTCCCCAGGATGTTCCCGGTGTCCCCAGGATGTTCTCGGTGTCCCTGGGATGTTCCCGGTGTCCCCATCATGTTCCCAGTGCCCCTGGGGTGTTTCTGGTGTCCCCATCATGTTCCCAGTGCCCCTGGGGTGTTCCTGGTGTCACCGGGATATTCCTGGTGTCCCTGGGATGTTCCTGGTGCTCCTGTGATGTTCCCAGTGTCCCCATCATGTTCCCAGTGCCCCTGGAGTGTTCCCAGTGTCCCCATCATTTTCCCAGTGCCCCTGGGGTATTCCCAAAGTCCACAGCACCTTGCCGGTGTCCCTGGGACATTTCCCAGTGTCCCTGGGGTATTCCTATTGTCCCCATCATGTTCCTGGTGTCCCTGGAGTGTTCCAAGTGTCTCTGGGTGCTCCCAGTGTCCCCGTCATGTTCTTGATGTTCCTGGGGTGTTCCTAGTGTCCCGAGGGTGTTCCCAGTGTCCCTTGGATGTTCCTGGTGTCCCTGGGCTGTTCCCAGTGTTCTCAAGACATTCTCAGTGTCCCCAGTTCATTCCCAGTGTCCCCAGTTAATTCCCAGTGTCCCTGGGCTGTTCCCAGTGTCCCCAGTTCATTCCCAGTGTCCCTGGGCTGTTCCCAATGTCCCCAGGACATTCCCAGTGTTCCCAGTTCATTCCCAGTGTCCCTGGCACTGGGATGCTGTGGCTGTGCCAGGTTCTCACCCCTCCTCTCCATCCACCTCTCCCCCAGGTGAGCCAGGTGCCAAAGGAGAGAAAGGCGAGAAAGGTGTGGGGCTGATGGGGGACAGCGGCCCCCCGGGACCCCCAGGTGAGCCCCCTCCCTCCGCCTAGCCCCCAGCCCCACCCTGGCCTTTGCTGCCACCCCCTCACCCTTCTTTCACTCCATCTCTTCCAGGTCCCCAAGGGCCACCAGGCTATGGCAAGATGGGTCCCCCGGGCCCCGTGGGGCAGCAGGGCATCCCTGGCATCCCCGGCCCTCCCGGTGCCACGGGGCAGCCGGGCAAGACTGGGCACTGCAGCCCCGCCGATTGCCTGGGGGCCATGCCCATGGAGCAGCCGCTCTTCCAGCCCAAGAACGTCAAGGGTCCCTTTGGCTGAGCCCCCCGAGCCCCCCGAGCCCCCCAGATTTGCTGTTAATATTGTTCCTGGTGTTCCCCCGCTGTGCCGGGGCCGTGCCCGTGGCGAGGGGCTCGGGGCTTGTACAGCTCCGTGGCAATCACGGGGGCGGGTGGATCCTGCCCCAAAAATACACCTGAGAGTGGACACGGGTGGGTCTGTGCCTCCTTCCCTGCCTGTCCCCAGCCTGTCCCCGAGGGATGCTGCTCGGGCCGGTTCTTGGGCCACTCTGGCTGGGGATATGATGACCCTGAGCTCCCTGGGATGGATTGGGGAGTGCCAGTCCTGATGCCAGGGGATCCTGGAGCTGTCTCAGGGCAATGCTAGCTCTGATTTGGGGGTATCCCAGCGCCATTCCTGGGGAGATCCCGCTCTCATCCCAGCACATCTCAGCCCCTGTCCCAGGAGATCTGTGGTTGGGTGGGATCCCAGCCTTGGCTCTGGAGGAATCCCAACGAATTCCCGTGGTCATGTGGTGATTCCAGCCCTACTCTCAGGCTGACCCCAGCCCTGCTCTTGGATTTTCTGGAACCCCAGAAAATTTTGTATTCCTGGGAAGCCCAGACAGCCATCCCAGTCCTGCTCCCAGAGGGATCTGGGTGCTGCTGCCAGGGGAATCCCAGCCCTCATTTTGTGGGGTCGCCAGCCCCATTCCCAGGCTGATCCCGGCTGAGCTCCCGGGGAATTCCAGCCCCGCTCCCGGGCTGCTCCCGGCGCTATCTCCACCCGGTGGCCCCCCCCTCGGAGGCGCCGTTGCCGCTTTAAGGCTCCACACGGGCGCGCGCTTCCCGGGCGTCACCGCTCTGTTTCCGCCCCGCCCAGGGGGCGTGGTCACAACCCACAGTAGCCAATGAATGTATGCCGCTTCTGTGACGTCATCAGGGCGTGGCCGGGGCGGAAGATCCGCTATGGCGTACCCGGGGCAGGTGCGGGACCGGGACCGGGATCGGGACCGGGACCGGGACGAGGACGAGGACCAGGAGTGGCGGCGGGGAACCGGGACCGGGACCGGGACCGGGACCGGAGGAGTGGGAGCGGCGGCAGGGAGCCCGACCGGGACCGAGGGGCGGGGAATGGGGACCGGGGAGCGGGACCGGAGAGGCATTGGAGAGTGGGACCGGGGAGCGGGACCGGAACCGGGAGCGGCGCCGGGGACCAGGGACCGGGATCCGGACCGTGACCGGGATCCCGTCCGTGACCGGGAGCGGGACTGTGACTGGGATCCGGACCGTGCCCGGGATCCGGACTGTGACCGGGACTGTGACCCGGGTCCGGACTGTGACCGGGCGGGGGTCGCACCGGGGGCTGGTCCGGGGGTGGGGGCCATGGGAGGCGCGCAGGAGCTCCAGGGTGAGCGACACCAGGTCCGTCCCCGTGCCCATCTCGGTGCCCGGTGTCCGGTGCCCTCCTCACACCGGCTCTGTCCCCTCCCCAGGGCTACCCCGGCGCAGGACAGCCCCCCCCGGTCGGCCCCTACCCCGGGGCTCCCTACGGCGGGGGGCCACCCCCGGGACCCTACGGGCAACCCCCGCCCGGGGGTCCCTACGGCGGGGGGCCACCCCCGGGACCCTACGGGCACCCCCCGCCCGGGGGTCCCTACGGCAGTCCCTACGGCGGACCCCAGCCCGGGCTCTACGGCGGGCCGGCCCCGGGAGGTGAGTCCGGGGGTCTCCCTGCCGCGGTACCCGGGACGGAGGTGGGGAGCGATGGGGTCCCCAGCCCGGTGCGGGGTCGGAGGGGCTGGGGAATCCCCAGTCCGGTGCCCAGGTGGGGGTTGAGGGGGTCCCAAGCTCAGCAGAAGCCACCACGAGGATGAAATGGGATGTCCCGGTTTATTATTTTGAAATCTTGGAGGAGGAGGAGAAGGAAGAGGAGGAGGGAAAGGAGAAAGAGGAGGAGGAAAAAGAAAGGGGAGGAAGAGGAAGTGCCAGGCAGCCCTAAAACTTTCACCCCACACCCGTCTCCCTTTGCTGCCGGCTTTGTGGGGCAGCGCCGTGGCTCTCTCTCCACCCCAAAGCTCCACCAGGCTCCGGTTCCCAACCCATTCCCGGCTCCAGCCGCTCCGTGCCCATCCCAGCCCTTCCCGCCCGCTCTCCCGGGATTTACCGGGCTAAAAACCCGTGGGAGGAGAAGCTCTGCCCGGCCCTGGGAGCCACCCCCGGGGCCAGCCCAGCCCGTGGCCTGTCCGAGGGGAAGGTGACAGCTCCGATGGCCTCTCCCCACGCAGGGAATGCCCCCCCAGGGGTGGATCCCGAGGCGTTCTCCTGGTTCCAGACGGTGGATACGGATCGCAGCGGGTTCATCTCCGTCAAGGAGCTGAAACAGGCTCTGGTCAACAACAACTGGTCCTCGTTCAACGATGAGACCTGTCTGCTCATGATCAGTGAGTCTGGGGTCTCCTTCCCCTCCTCTAATCTGGTTTGGTTGGATTTGGGGTGAGGCAGAATTCCCTTTTCCCTGGGTATCGTTCCCGGCTGGAGCTGGGCAAACCAAGCAGCTCCCAGTGGTACAGGATACAGGTGAAGGGCCCAAAATCCTGCTTGGGAAAGGAAATCCCAGCTCTGCACAAGCCCCAGATCCCAGAAAAACAGGGAGGAAAGGGAGGAAAGCCCAAAAAATGCAGAGTCTGACCCAAAGCTTGCCCCAACCTCAGCTTTTGGTGCCGTTTCTTACCAGCCTTGGAGGGTTGAATAGTCCCGGTCGATCCCAGTCCTGCCGAGGGGGATTTTTGGGATCAGAGCAGGATTCCAGGGAGCCACGGCGTGGATCCCGAGCTCCCTGGAAGTTTCTGCAGCTTTTCCATTCCTCCCTGCCCTGTTCCTGCTCCTCCCTGCCCAGACATGTTTGACAAGACGCGGTCGGGGCGCATCGACGTCTACGGCTTCTCCGCCCTGCTGCGCTTCATCCAGCAGTGGAGGAGCCTCTTCCAGCAGTATGACCGGGACCAGTCCGGCTCCATCAGCTTCAGCGAGCTCCAGCAAGGTGGGTGAGGGGCACAGCCACCAGCCTGGCCCGTCCTGACCCCCCCATCACCGCTGCCTGGCTCTGTTCCCAGCTGGAAACTGGAATTCCTGCTGGAGTGGTTGCTGCAGCCGGGCTGGGGATGCTCTGAGCTCCTGGGATGCTTCCTTGGGAATTATCCGTGGGATAAAGCAGGAGCTTCTCAGGGGACAGGAGGTGATGAGCTGCAGCAGGGGTGGGGCACAAAGTTCCTTCAGGAAGCCCAGAATTCCCCCTCAACGATGAGTGGCTGGAACCTGGTTTTTGGGGAGGAGCTCTTGGGTGTGTGTCAGAGGGAAAAACGCCTGGAATTTGTGGTTTGATTCCTCTGGAGAGCCCTGCCCGTGCACACCCCGAGTGGGAAGTGTGGGAAGGGTGGTGGGAGTGGGAGAAGGGGTGTGTGGCACACGGGGGAGGAGAACACAGCCACTCCCCCTCCTTTTGGGAAGGCTCCATCCGAGTTTTTCTTGCTCCCAGCTTTCTCCCAGATGGGCTACAACCTGAGCCCCCAGTTCAGCCAGCTGCTGCTGGCCCGGTACGCCCAGCGTTCCCCCAATCCCAGTATCCAACTGGACCGGTTCATCCACATCTGCATGCAGCTGCAGAGCCTCACCGACGCCTTCCGGGAGAAGGACACGGCCATGGTGGGGAACGTCCGCCTCAGCTACGAGGATTTCCTCACCATGGTGGTGACACGGATGCTCTGACAGCCCCACTCCAAAGGCTGGGAATTCTGGAGCTCTCCAGCAGCTTCAGCCATCCTCATCTTCCTGTTGGATGTGGCTGAGCTCCTCTGAGTTCCCATTTTCCAGCTCGATCCACCCCAAATCCTGCTGGGGTTTTCCTGGCTTGGATTCCTTGTGTCCATTCTGTGGGAGTCGGGGTGAATCCCACGCCAAACTGGGGCAGCCAAAGCAGCTCAGATCCCGTGCCAGCCCCAAATTCCAGCTTCACCCCGAGGTGCCTGCAGCAGAACATCCCCGTTTCGGGGAGGAAAAGCTGAGCCTTGGCTTTGGAAGCGGCAGGAGAAGGGAGAAGTGAGGACAAAGCTCCTTCCTTCCCTCCCTGAGTGCCCTGGGAGCTCATCCCACCCTGGGAATGCTTTCCTGGGGGTCTCATCCCTGTTTTTCCGGGGGCTGCTGGAATGGGATGTGCTGCTGCAGCCCCCTGGGATCGTCCCCTCACTGTTGCCAATCCTGAAGCCAAATCCAGACAAAGTTTAGAGCTCAATTTTTCCAGCTTTGGAATAAAACGTGTTCTACTCCGGCTCCTCTGTGGTCTCTGTGTCCAGGGGGGGCTCCAGGGGACATCAGGTGCCTCCTGTCCCCTGTGGTGGCACCAGGGGACATGTGCCAGGACTGGACACCATTCCCTAAAATCAGTTCTCAGGAATTTCATGTCTAAATATAGAAAATAAAGGATGGGGGGCGGCTCCTAAGGCGCAGGAAAACCCAATCAGTGCCGGAGTTTTCCTCCCAAGCGATGAGGCTGGAACCCACCCTGAGGAATCTCCGAGAGATTTGGAGGAATTCCTAGGGAATAAAAGGTTAAAAGGTCTGGGAGCAGCAGGAGGAGCCCAGGATGAGGCTGGAACCCACCCTGAGGAATCTCCGAGAGATTTGGAGGAATTCCTAGGGAATAAAAGGTTAAAAGGTCTGGGAGCAGCAGGAGGAGCCCAGGATGAGGCTGGAACCCACCCTGAGGAATCTCCGAGAGATTTGGAGGAATTCCTAGGGAATAAAAGGTTAAAGGTCTGGGAGCAGCAGGAGGAGCCCAGGATGAGGCTGGAACCCACCCTGAGGAATCTCCGAGAGATTTGGAGGAATTCCTAGGGAATAAAAGGTTAAAAGGTCTGGGAGCAGCAGGAGGAGCCCAGGCTCGGTGTTTTCTCCATGACCTCGGTGTTTTCCAGCCCTGGGCAGGACTGGCTGTTCCCAACCATCCCCGAGCATTCCAAGGATATTTTCCCCTGAGCATTTCCAATATTTCTGTTGAGTCAGAGCTCAGCCCTGCTTGGGCTTGAGGCAGAGGGGCAGGGGGCTGTAAATACATATAAATATATTTATATGTATGCATACATTTATCAAAAATAGAAATATATGTTTTATAGATGGAATATATTTTATACATCCATATATGTATTTTAATATATTTTATATGCTATCTATAAAATATAAAATACATATATGTAAAAAGTATATAAAATACATATAAATATATTTAAAAACACATACCTGCATGATATATATTTTTTGTATATTTACATGTATACATACATACAGGTGTGTAGGTTCATATATATATATATATATATATATATATATATACACATACTTGTGTACATATATATAGGTGTGTATATATATGCATATTTTTAATTATAAATATATATACAGGCATTTTTAATACATATACATACATGTACATATATATAGATACACATAAACATATAAAAATTGTATGTGTATATATATGTAAATATATAAAGGCATGTGTTTATATATATATATACACATATGTATATGTAAATACATATATACAATATATACTATATACTATACACTATATATTATATAAAATATGTTATATATTATATTATGTTGTATATAATATATATTATATAGTCTATATTCTATAGTCTATGTTATAGATATTAAATGGGTGTGGTTACATGTACATATCTACAGATATAAAATATATACAGGGTGGTTTTTTGCATATACATATATATATTTTTATATATATATATATTTATATACAGGTATATATACACACAGAGAGATATATATAGACATATATAGATAAATATAGACATATATAGATAAATATATATATATATATATATACTATATATGGGGTGGTGTTCACGTCTGAACACAAACAGGCACATGTATATATATATATCTAGATATATATGCAGACATATCTATACTCATCTATATCTCTATCTGTACATAATAGAGATATTATTTTTACATGTTTTTAAAATGAATAAATAAATAAACAATAAATAAATAAATGTATGCCCCCATCCCTGCAGTTGCAGGCAGCCACCACCAGGTGGCACCGCCCTCCACCCCGCGAGTGTCCCCTGCTTGGGGACCCGGGGTGACCGAGGGAGGGGACATGGAAAGGGACAGGGGCCGCCAGGAGTGCAGGCCTTTGGAAAAGGCGACAACAGCCCCAGCGCCACCCCAGGCATGGCGCGGGGTGGCTGCGGGGACACGGGCGGTGTGGGGACACGCGTGGATGTGGTGGCACATCTCACTCTGGTGGCGCTTGCGGTGGCACATTTGGCCGTGGTGGCACACCCAGCTGCACGGCGGCTGTGGTGGCGATACCCGGCTGTGGTGGCACAGTCGGGTGCGGTGGCACAGCTGGCCGCGGTGGCACAGGTGGCCCTGGTGACCCCCCCGGCCGCGGTGGCCCGGAGTGGCTGCGCGTGCCCGCGGCGTGGCCAGCGCTGGCCGCGGTGACCGGAGCGGCGGGGCCGGAAGGTGGACAATGAGCGGGACCTTATCTCACCCCCCCAGCCCTTCCCGAGGCCACGCTGGGCCCCCCAGACGGGGGTGACAGGGGCCACGTGTCCCCCTCCGAGCACTGAGTGCACCCTCTGGGCTCTGAGGCTTCCATAACTTTATTTACAAACAATAAAAAGCAAAATAAATACAAAAAAACAGTCTTAAAAGTACAGCCCTTGGGTTGGGGTGGAGGGGGGGGGGTCCCGGGCTGTGCTGGCTGCGTGGACCCCACTTGTGGCCCCCCCCAGGACGGGGACACCACGGGGCTGAGCCCTCCCTTGTCCCTGCTGTCCCCCAGGGGGGTGGCAGGGCCATAGCACCATAGGGACGGGCTGGGGGGGGGGGGGGACGGTGGGGACCCCATCCTGGCGACACCAGCCCTGGGGGCTCAGGGGACCCCCCCGCTGGGTTATTTCACCCCCATCTCCAGCACTGCCCTGCTGGGGGGAGCTGCTGGGGCCAGGACGGGAGGGGCAGGAATACGGGGGTCCCCCCCACTGGGAAAAGGGGAGGGGGGAATCCCACAACCCCAGCCGGGATGGGGAGGGGGGTGCAGCTGCCTTTGAAGAGCCCCCGCTGGCACCGCAGCCCAGCCGAGCCCGGGGCGGGGGGATTAGCGGGAAAATCCCATGGGAGACGGGAACAGCCCCCGGGGCAACCCCCTCGCACGGCCCACTGCCCCCGGCCGCTGTGTCAGCACCGCGGGGACACGCAGCCCCCGGCAGGGGGACACAGGGGACAGCGCCAGCCCCCGGCTAGGGGACACAGGGGACAGCACCAGCCCACTGCTGGGGGACACAGGGGACAGCGCCAGCCCCCGGCTAGGGGACACAGGGGACAGCGCCGGCCCCCGGCCATGGGGACACAGGGGACAGCGCCAGCCCCTGTCCATGGGCACACGGGGGTCAGCGCCAGCCCCTGGCCATGGGGACACGGGGACAGCGCCAGCCCCCGGTTAGGGGGACACAGGGGACAGTGCCAGCCCCTGGCCCAGCGTGCTGTGAGCTGGGCGGGGCCGCGCTGGGGACACAGGGACATCGGGGGGCTCACTTGTGGGGCATGTCCTCCATGCTGACACGGCCCCACACCCCCACCACGAAAGTCTCCACCTCGCACTCGTTGACGCCGCGGGCGATGCGAAAGTGGCCGCCCTCGCCCCACGCCGTGCCCCACGAGTTGGCCGCCGTCTGCAGAGGGGACAGGGGACACACTCAGAGTGGTGACCCCCCCCACAAAGCCAAGCCGGACCCCACAGGGGTGAGGGGAAGCGGCAGCACCCCTTGGCTGAGCCCCCTCCCCAAACTCACCCAGTATTTTTGGGTCTGGCCATCAGGCAGCTGCTCCTCTCCCCACCTGCAGTGGGACAGAACAGTGAGGAGGGGTCCCCAAGCATCCCCAGACTGTGGGGTCCCCAAGCACCCTCAGACTGTGGGGTCCCCAAGCACCCCCAGACTGTGGGGTCCCCACACCCAGCACCGTGG
This sequence comes from Serinus canaria, assembly GCF_022539315.1. NCBI lineage: Eukaryota > Metazoa > Chordata > Aves > Passeriformes > Fringillidae > Serinus > Serinus canaria. The sequence continues at coordinate 4,476,631 of NC_066336.1, read as the reverse complement.
TGGGATTGGGGCACGGGGTGGGGCTAACCCTGCTCATTTCCTGCCCCTGTCACCTCCCCAGGGCCAGACCGAGGTTGGGACATCCGCTCCCGGAATAAGGGCAGGAATATTTAGCCACGGCAGGAGGAAGGAAACACGGACACAGGGCAGATTCCCCCCCTCCCCGGGGGTCTGCACCTCCAAACCCCCCCCTCTTCCAGGTACTGAGCACCGCACTGCTGCCACTTGTGCCACCATTCCCCTCCCTGCTTCCTTTCCCAGCTCGGGGACGCCCAAAGGGAACATTTTTCCCACCCTGACCAACGCTCTGAGCCCCCCCAGGCCACCCCCACACCTACCCGGTGATTTTCACCGAGTGGGTCCCGTGCCTCTGGTGCTTCGGCCCCTTCCCCTCGGCCACGGGCGTGTGCCGATAGATCCCGCTCTTGTACATGAAGAAATCCTCGTGCACCTCCAGGATGGCTGCGGGGAGGGCCAGAGGCTTTGGGGACACTGCCGCTGTCCCCAGGAAGGGCTCTGTGTCCCCTCTGGGTACAGAGGGGTGCGGGGGCGTCGCATTCCCAGCGGGAGGGGAGGCGGCAGCCGGAGCCTCCCCGGGGCGATACAACCACGCTCCGAGGAGGTTTCAAAAAGCACAAATAAAGTTAAACAAACGCAGCTGCCAAGGCGGTGATTAAATCTCAGGAGTTAATGAGCAACCCGGTGCCTGCTGGGGTGGGCAGCGTGACGGGCACTGGGGCAGCACTGCCCGGGCACGCAGGGGGAGAAGCTGAGGGGGGTTCTGGCTGTCACGACAGCTCCCCCAGCCCTGACAGAGAGGTTTTCCCTCCCTACTTTGTTCCCCCAACCTTTTGGGGTGCACAGAGGGCTGTCCCAGCCAGCTCCGTACCTTGCACGGGGCCGTTCTCCAGAAGCTCCTTCATGATCTCCTTCTCCTGCAAGCACAGAACAGGGTGGCACCGGGTGGCACCGGGTGGCAGCGGGGCCGGGACCCCCAGCACTGCCCTCCCCACCCCCAGGGATGCAGCAGAGCTGCTCCAGCACCCACAGGCGGCTGCTGTGGAGGAGCCGCTCCCCGCGGGCTCCGCAGCGGGGCTTTCCCAGCCGCATTCCCAACCTCGGTTTTCCCAGGTAAAGCAGCCCGAGCCAAGCCCCTTCCCGCTCCAAAGGGCTCCCGCTCCGCCCCCGGGCCCGGCGCTCACGCTGGAGGAGAGGCGGTAGGCGGGGGTGGACTGGTAGATCTCGTTGGAGTGGGTCTGGGGGTTGGGGCAGCGCGCTGTCGCCTGTCGCTTGCCCCGGCCCGTGGAGCGGCTGTGCATCATGCAGGGCTGAGCCGCGGGCGGGCTCTGCTGGCTCGTGAACGGGTAGCACTCGTCTGTCACCACCCTGCGTGCAGGGACAGGGATGTGGGAGGGGAAGGACCGGCTCCATCCTCATCCCAAACCACACTCCCATCCCCATCCCAAACTGAACTTCCAGTCCTATCCCTGTATCGAACCTATTCTCCATCTCCACAGCAAATCCCTCTTCCAATTCCCATCCCAAAATCCACTCTCATCCCCATCCCAATCCCCACTTCCATCTTCACCCCAAACCCCACTCCCATCTCTACTCTGATCCCCAGTCCCATCGCAATCCCAAACCCCACTGTCCATCCTGCCCTGGCAGCCCTCATTCCCCAGCTGTCCAAGGCACAGGATGAGCATGGGGATCTCCTGGGCTCTTCCCAGGTGGCCAGAACCCCAAACCTCCAGAGCAGCCCCAGTCCCCCATCCCATCCCATCCCATCCCATCCCATCCCATCCCATCCCATCCCATCCCATCCCATCCCATCCCATCCCATCCCATCCCATCCCATCCCATCCCATCCCATCATTATCCCATTATCCCATCATCCCATTACCCCACTCACCCCCTCCTGCGCAGGTACCACCAGGCTCCGTCCAGGCGCCCCCCGCTGCAGCCACGCTGGTTGCGGGTGTCACAGGACAGGAGGTTTTGCGGGGACAGCGCGGGGGTCATGTGGCCCATGGAGTGGATGGAGATGCGGTCCGAGGCCACGGCTGGGGAGGAGCGGCAGCTCAGGGGGAGGCGGCTCCGTCCCTGTCCCCTCTGTCCCCGCAGCTCAGGGGGAGGCGGCTCCGCCCCTGTCCCCTCTGTCCCTGCTGTCCCCACAGCTCAGGGGGAGGCGGCTCCGTCCCTGTCCCCTCTGTCCCCACAGCTCAGGGGGAGGCGGCTCCGTCCCTGTCCCCTCTGTCCCCACAGCTCAGGGGGAGGCGGTCCCGCCCCTGTCCCCCCTGTCCCCGCTGTCCCCGCCCCGCCGCCCCTCACCGGCCGTGGAGAAGGCCCAGGAGCCCGCGCAGTTGCCCTGGTCCAGGGGCTCGTGGATCATCCCGGGCCACTTCGCGGCGGCATCGAAGTGACGCGGCAGCACCTCGTTGGAGTCCATGTTCATCTGCGGGGCAGAGATGGGGGGGCTCAGCCCAGCGGGACCCCCCAGCTCCTCCTGCCATCCCAGCCATCCTCTGAGCAGTGTCCCCACCCAGGTTTTGTGTCCCCCAACCTCACTGTGAGACCCCTCAGGACAGGGACATACTCTGAGTGACAAAGATTTGGGTTCACCTTTATCCCAGAAGGGCCACACCCCTCAATTTCCCCTAAATTTGGGCTCCACAGCCCCAGCAGCTCTTTAGAGAACACCAGCACCCAGTGTCCCATCCCAGAGCCCAGCAAGGCCCTCGGTGGCCACCCCGAGGGGACAGCTCTGGGTGACACAGCCCCTCGGGGTGGCCTCTGGCCCTGCCTTTCCTCCCTGGAGCAGGGACAGTGCCCCCGCCCTGGCCTTCCTGGGGAGGACACGGCCACAAGTGCCCGGCTTCTCCCAGAGCAGGAAGCGCCTCTAAAATTAAACCTCGGGCTCCGGAGCGTGGGGTGGGCGGGCATCAAGCTCTGCCAGCCCCCCAGGGACCCCCGGGGGGTGCCCAGCCCGGGTTTGGGTGCGGGCAGAGGCAAAGAGAGGGAGCAGGCGGCTCTGCTGAGTCAGCAGCGGCGGGGCCGCCGTTCCGATGGGAAACGAACACGGAGGAGAGGGGGAAAAAACAACACTGGCAGCCCGGGGATTGTCCGGGGGAATTTGCTGAGCTGCTGTCTCCAAACACGAGGGCTGCCCTGCCTCCCCCCGCCCCCCATCTGGGAGCCCCTTCCCAGCCATGGGGGATCACTGGGCGTGCCTCAGTTTCCCCCCCCGGGGGGACTCACGTGCATCTCGTTCATGTTCATGACGGTGGGAGAGGGACGGAAGGTGCCCAGGCGGTGCCGGATCCCATCCTCCAGGGTCATCCCCCAGAACTGGCTGTAGTTGGCGGCTCTCCAGCTGCGGGCGAAGAGGGGACACGGCTCAGGGGTCACCCCGAAAAGCACCGAGGGGTGAAGCGTCCCGGTGCCACCCTCGCGGTGTCCGGTCCTTACCCGTAATTGCCCCTGTTGATGGCATCGATTAGCTCCCCATCCATCAGGCAGGCGTGGTCCTCGCACTGCCACTGCCCGCCCGGCCCGCAGGTGCTGCAGAGGGGACAGTCGGTGAGAAATTATGTCCCCAGCGTCACCAGGGGGACCCTGAGTGGGCGCTGCCCCTTGTTAGGGGGTCACCAGAGCTTGGCACCTTACAGTGGGGTGAAGCCGTGGGCAGCCCTCTGGGTGACCCCGAGTGGCCTTTGGGTGACCCTGAGTGACCTCTGGGTGGCCCTGGGAGCTGTCCCCCCCTGCCCCAACCCCCGCAGGAGCCCCGAGGGCAGCCAGGCCATGGGACAGAAAATCAGCTGAAAAGCTGCCAGGGCTGCAGACATCAGAGAGGGGCTTGGACAGCAGCCCGGGGCCGGGGGTCGGGGCTGGCTGTCCCCATGGGTGACCCACAGTGACCAGGTCACTCCACGGGGACGGGCGGGCCGGGGGGGGCTCTGGGGGTGTGGCGGGTCCCCTGGGGAGCCCCGGGCTGTGCTCCCCCCGTGCAGTGAGCAATGCTTGGCATGCTCCCTCCTGCCCAGATCCCGGCACATTTCCCTTTTATGGAGCTGAGCGAGGCCGCGGCCGTGTCCCGCCAGACACCCCCATCCCAATCCTGCCGGCAGCACCTGGATTCCAGCCTTCCCTGAGCGCTCCCGGCGCTCTGTGTGACACCTGAGGACTTGGGAGCACCTCAGGGTGCCACCAGCTGGGTACCCGCACCCTGTGTCATCCCCTCATGCGTTTTGTCCCCTGCCACCTCCCAGCAGGACCCCGGCAGGGACAGGGGAGGGGGTGATGCTGCAGAAATTCCTCTTCTCCAGGCACCAAGCGTGGGGGAGGAAGGTTTGGAAGGGAAGATTTGCCCCCTCCCTGGCGCTGGTGGGTCAGAAATTCTCCCCCGGCAGCAGAGAGGTGACCTGCGTGGCTTGGGGACATTGACACTCCCCGGTGAATGGTGACACCCTCCATCCCTGAGTGCTCCGTGCCGCGATCCGCGAGAAACTCCGGGCTGCCCCAGAGCTGCGGGGAGGCTCGGGCTGGCTTTTCACCTGCAGCCCCGGCGCACACACATGTTCCCACACGTGCCCCTGCCCTCGCACACGCCCCAGACGCTGCCTTTGATTTCCCGTTATCTGCCGCATCGCCCCTCGGGCTGCAATCCTCGTCTCCGGCAGCTTCCCCATCCCCACCTCCGCATGCCAGTAATACCAGTACACTAACACCAGTATTCCCAGTTAACCCCCCGCTGCTCCAGCCCCGAGCTGCCCAGCGGGAGGCACGGCTGGCACGGAATCCCGCGGCTGCCCCGGTGTCCCGTCAGGCTTGGGCAAGCTGGGCTGGGACCAGCATGGCCAAAACCCCCCTGGGCAGCGCCGGGGCGAGCGGCTCCCACGCAGGCATGCGCTGAAACTTGGGAGCGGCTCAAGGCCCTTGGCTCCGAATTTGTTGGAGCAAAGGCATTTTGGCAGCAGCTCCCACCACCCAGCTCGGGCCTCGCTCTCTGAGGCCCACAGGACCATGACACCTTCCTCTGGTGACATGCTGGTGACATGCCGCAGGTGCCCACATTGCATTGACTCACCACAGGTTGCAGTTCTCCCGGTACGTGGCTCCCGTGGGATAATTGAGCCCGGCACGGGCACAGCCTGCATGGGAATGGGAGAGCCCCTGGTGAGTGCTTGGGGTCCCACCAGCCCCCCAAATTCCCGGGGGTGCAAACCGAAGGGAAAATCAACGAGGTTCTTAAATCCAGGCTGGGGCCCGGCTGCACCTCGGCACCCCAAAATTCTGCTGGGGGTCAGTGGGTGCAGGGTGGGAGCGGGGCTGGCTCGGCGCCGGGAGGGTTAAATGTGCTCAGCCTGGCGGGACAGGGATAAAGGGGCCGGTTGTGCCCGGGAGCTGGCTCTGCTCCGCAGGGACTTCTGAGAGAGCCTTGTGCTGCGAGCTGGGGGCTGCCCGTGCCCCCTCCTCGCCCCCAGCCACCCCAGCTGCCAGCAGGGTTAAGCCAGGGCCAGCATCTGCCTGCCCCAGACGTGACCAGGCAAGCTGGGATGGCGTCCCCTCATGTCCCTTCACGTCCCCGCTCTGCCCGCAGGCACTGCTGGAGCGGCCCCTTCCCCAGGCAATGGGCTCTTGGGTCCCACACCTCTTTTTCAGGGAGTCCATCCCCATCCCGAACACCCTGCAGGAGTTCCCACAGCTTTGAGGGGTCCGGAGCAGCCCTGCAGTGAGGACAGGACCGTGGGGTGCCACATCCATCACCCCGAGCAGCAGCAGCAGCATCACCCAGAGCATGCAGCCCCCACATGGGCTGGCTCCCAGCACCCTCAGCCTCACCTGGGGCTTTGGGGAAGGGCGCCGGGATGCCCAGGCAGTATTCCCAGAAGTCGGGGCAGCAGTCGGACACGGTGCGGTTGCAGAAGAGGTCGCAGTAGCAGAGGGTGTCGTGGTAGGGCACGGTGCAGCCGTCGTCGCGGCCGTGGCAGCAGACGTCCCGCTGCTGGCAGTAGGAGCCGCCCGCGTCGTAGACTCCGTGCTGGTACAACCCGGGCCCCAGCTCCCGGCGGGTGCGGACCCGGGAGGACAGGGCCACCTGGGCCACCTGGGCCACCAGCCAGAGGCACAGCAGGGCCCGCATGTCCCCGGTCATGTCCCCACACCTGCGGAGGGAGGGCAGTGAGGGCACGCCAGCCCCACCGCGGGGTGGGCGCTGCTCCTACCCTGCCCTCCCCAGGCTCCTCAAAACATTCCGGTTTTGTAACTCCCCTTGTGACCACGCAGCTCGAGCTCCAAAACACCCTCTCCCCCCAGCTCTGCGCATCCCGGCCTCGGAGGAGCCCCGTGCCCGCCCAACCCTTCACCACCGGCTCCAAAACCAAACCCCCAGGGGAAGGGGCTCCCCGGGACACTCGGGGGGCTGCTCGGGGCCCCTTCCCAACGCCACCCCTAGTCCCCACCGCGGGCAGTGCGATGAGCTGCCAGGTCTCAGCCCGCGGGGCTCCGGGGGGTGATGGGGACCCCAAAAGGGGCCGGTGGGGACAATCCGGGGGCACACGGGGAAGGACCCCCTCCTGCCGGCTCCCTCCCGCGGCCGTGCCCACCCCGCCTGCAGCCTGGGGACTCCCGGGACCCCGATAAAGCGGGGAGGGTGACCCGGGAACCCACGCAGCACCCACGAGGATCCCACGGGGTGGGAACCCCTCCCCGTTCCCGGCCGTACCTGCCGCGCCCGCCGCGAAGAGACCCCGTGAGAGGAGTGGAGGGTCCGGTGCTGGGATCCCTCACGGAACTCATGGGGCGGGACCCCCGTCCCTCCTCCTGCCTGGCACCCCCCAGCCCCACCCCGTCCCCCCGGAGCCCGTCCCGTACCTGCCGCGCCCGCTGCTCCGCCGCCCCGCGCCCGCCGCCGCCGGCCCCGCCGCTCCTTATAGCCGCGCCCCGGCCGGGGGGGCGCGGGGAGGCGCCGCCGCAGCCGCGACCGGCCCGGGGCGGAGCGCAGCGGGGCGGGGGTCGGGCCTGGAGCTGTAGCGAGGAGCCCCGAACTTGTGGTCCCCTCTGTCCCCGCTGGGCCGGGGTGTCCCCGGCTCCTGATCCCCTCCCGGTGCCCCCCGGCATTGCCCTCGCCAAATGGGGGGTCCCGGCTACCGGGCCAGCACCCCCCGCTCCATGCAGGGGGAGCCGTCCTGGGGGGCTTCCCCATTGCCCAGGTGTGCCGAGAGAAGGGGAGGGGGCTGCATTCCTCCCCCTTCCAGGGGCACAGCTGAGACAGGGACAGCCCAGGCCAGCCCAGGGCATGGAGCTGGTGTCACTTGGATCCAGCCCGGCTGTCAGCTCCCAGCCACGGCTCAGGGACCACAACGGGGGGGTCTTGGCCGCCCCCCAAGCCTCGGTGCCCCCGCGGCCCCAGCACCTGCTGCGGGACCTCAGCCGCCCACGCGGGGCTCCTGCTGTCCCTGCCCGGCCGGGAGCATCTCCCGGCGCTGCCAAAGGATTCCTCGAGGATGCCTCACGGCAGCCAGGACGGGAGCACCGCGGGTTCCCTGGGCGGCCGCGGGCCACGGGCCACGGGCTCCTGGCTGAGCCCACGGGGAGGGGGGGTGCCGCGGCCAGGGTGGGCTTCATGCCGGGCAAGTGGGGAGCACCAAATCCCGCCGGGCACGGGAGCTGCCTCCTCCCCGGGAGCCCGGGGTGTTCTGGGCGCCTGAACCAGGGTCCTGTGGAGCCCCTTCGGCAGGGAGCCCCTCTTCCAAGCGCTCTTGGCAGGGCCTTTTCCTGTGAGCGCGTCCTTGGGCAGCTCACGCAACGCGGAGCTGGAGGCTGGAGCGCCGCAGGAAGGAACTGAGTCCAGCCCAGTCCGTCTCCAGCATGACTGGACTCGCAGGAATCCACAGTGAGTCACGAATTCCCCCAAGACCCCCGGAGAACAAAGCAAAGCCACTGGCACAAAGGACATCCCTGGCCACTGGTCTGTGACCTTGTGCCCCCGCCAGCTCCCTGACAGCTCAGAGACGCCGTGGGGTGCTGCGGGAGCAGCTGACCGTTCCCGTAACAGCCCTGTCCCCCTGCCAGCTGATAAGAGGCGCTGCGCGGAGGCGGCAGCGGCGACAATCCAACAAGTGTTTGGAGCATCCCCTCACCCCGTTCCTGCGGCTGGGCTCCGGCGGGACGCGGCCAGCTGGCCCTGCCAGGTCACAGCTCCCTCTGTGTCACTCTGACGCCGGCTGCGTGTGTCCCCTCTGCGGGGAGTGGCAGCCTCGGCACACGTGGGGCAACCAAGGTGGAGAGGGACAAAGTCCTGCCGGGGCACCTTGGGCCCATGTGACGGCGGGTGGCAGAGCCGCGGGCTGGCACACCCCCCTTCCCTGCCTGTGCCAGCGTCCCCGGCTGTGCTGGGGGAGGGACAAGCTGCCAGCACCCCGTCCCCGCTGCTCAGAGCCACGCGAAGACCCCACAGCCGTCTGGCTGTGAAGATCCCACAGCTGCAGGGATGAATCCCTCCAAACCCACCGGGGAAAGCCGCCCACCCCTCTGGGAACACCGCGAGAGGCCGGTACAGTGCCCCCCAAAGCCAGCCCCCCCAGGGGTCGCACCCCACACATCGGGCACTGGGCGGAACCGGGTGCTGGAGCCCCCCCCGAGCCCCCATCCCCGGGCCGGGCAGCTCTAGGGGCACCGGGACGCTGTGAGCGGGGCACGGAGGTGCTGCCCCCGCAGTGCTCGGCTCCGAGGAGATCCTGGAGAGAATTTCTTGGCAGGAGGAAGCCAGGAAAGGCAGGGACGGAGCCACGGCCAGCCCCGGCTTCCTCTCCGGCCAGCGGCACGGGAAGGAGCCGCCTCAAGCCCCGACATGGCTGCAGGACGTGCTGTCCCCCGGGGGTGCCAGCTCACAGCCACGCGGTGAAGCTTTGCTGTCCCTGGAGGGGTCTGGGGGCTCCTGGGGAAGAGGCTCCACCCTCACCTCCCTAGGATGGCATTGGCGACATCGCAGCGACGTCGCCATTTGGGGGGGGGAACACACCAAACAGGCAGGGGGGGCACAGCCCTTCCCGGGGCAGCGACCCTTCCCTGTAAGGTGCCCAAAAAGCAGCGCACGGGTCCTTCTGCAGTGACACCGACCCTGCAGCCCCACACGCACAGGATGGAGCTGGAGCTGCGCTCTCAGTCCCATCTCGGTGGCTTTCTGCAGCTTAAGGAGTCAGGGAGGCGTCCGGACATTTGTGTCCCCTGGCGGACATTTGTGTCCCCTGTCCGCGGCTCGGTGGCAGGGCTGGAGTGCCACCTCTCGGGAGCTCCGGGAGACAGACGGCAGCAGGCGGGCAGCCTCTACTCCAAATTTTAATGAAACAAATAAGTTAATAAGTTAATCAAGTGAGGTAACTACCGCTGGCTCGGGGGGGTCTGCGGGGACCAGCCAGCCCCGGGAGAGGGGGGGGGGTTCTAAGGGTTAATTCCTGCGTGCGGCTGCGGGCAAAGCTGTCACATGCACCTCGCCCCACGGCCACCCGCCCAGCGCTGTCCCCTGGTGTGGCACCGCCCGGGCACCCCCGGGGCGAGGGCAGGGGCAGGGTGGGGGGGTTCAAGCAGCCCTGGCACGGCCCGCGCTGGCCACATGCACTGACGGGGCGAGGGAACGAGCAGGGTCGGGAGTCCCCCGTGCCCGCAGCAGAGGGACAGGAGAACGGAGTGACATTCCCACGGTGCCAAGGCCAGAGAGGGGGAGCGGTGGGAGCAGCCCAGGAGAGATCCTGGCACTGTGGGGTGACCACCGAGCCCCCCTGGAGCCCCGTATGGGCACCTTGGCACAGCCCCAGCCTTGCTGGACTGGGAGCGGGGCAGTGCAGGGGACTGGGGCAGCTCGGGAGCTGTGGTGGCTCTGCTGTAGGTGACATGCAAGGACACCACCCTGTGGCAGGTCCCCTCCAGGCCCGGCCCGTGCTGCCCGGACCACAGAGGGGACAGGGACAAACTGAGCACCGCAGGACCCAGCAGGGAGGGAATCCTCTAAGCAGGAGCAGGGGCTGGGACACAGGGGGAGGGAACCCTCCTTGGGGACAGCACCTGTCCCCACAGCCCCTGCTCAGCTTCCTGGCTCCAGAGCCACCCTCGGGTGGAGATTTCCCCCCGGCCCTGAGCCCTCAGGGTCTCCAGGGCCCTCCTGGGCAGCACAGTCCAGCCCTGGGGGCTGGCAGGGGGTTGCTTATTGCCTATGGCCCCTCGGGTTGCTCTTCCCAGGGGTGTTGCATATTAAGACATTATTGCATAAATATATATATATATATTGCCCTGGGAGCATGCACGGGCAGGCAGAAGGCTCTGCTGTGCTTCTGGAGAAGTGCAGCCTGGGGAAGGGGGGACAGTCCCCTGCTCCCCACACTGAGGACCCTCAGTGACACCGGTAAAACCATCCTGGGTCGTGCGCCCACACCCCTGCACTGGCAGCAAGAGGGAGATGGGACCTTGCATAGCTGGTGGGACCGGCTCAGCTCTGGGGGACCAGGCAGGACCTGTCCTGAGAGCTGGGGATGGGGTTCAAACCAAACCCCAGGGGATGGAGCCAGCCTGGAGCATCCCCACCACAGCTGGGGAGCACCCAGGACCCCAGAGCTGGGCAGGGTGTCATCCTACAGGAAGCCAGGAGCATCCCAGGAGCACCCCAGAACATCTCGGGAATATTCCAGGAGCACTCCAGGAACATCCCAGGAATATCCCTAGGAACATCCCAGGAATATCCCCAGGAACATCCCCAGGAGCATCACAGGAGCATCCCAGGAGCCTGGGCTGGCCATGCCACAGTGCCACAGGCACCCTGCTGCAGCCGTGTCCCCGCAGAGGAAGACTCGGTTCAAGTAACACGGCGAGGGGACAGCGAGGGGACAGCAACGGGACAACGCCACGCCTCCCCCAGCGCCCCATCCCCGGCGGGCCGGGTCCATCCCGCTGCCTCCTGCTCAGTCCATGTTGGCGCTGGCCGACCTGGAGATGCTGAGGGTCTGTGCGGACACGGAGATGTCCTCGTGCTCCGCGGGGCTGTGGTAGTCCGAGGTGATGTCGGGCTCGCCGGGCGGCGCCCGCACTGCGGCCAGGCTGAAGGAGTTGGTGGAGCCCTTGCGGAGGCACTGCGAGTAGAGGCCGAGCAGCAGGTCCAGCTTGTGCTCGATGGATTGCACCTGCAAGGCCCGCGGGGTGGGGGCTCAGCCGGGCCCACCCCCGCTGGAAGGGTGGTGGCGGTGGGCTCGGCTGTCCCTCCCAAGGGACGGTGACACTGCCGGGGTGTCCCCTCCTGACCTGCCGTTCCACTTTGACCACGCGCCCCATCATGCTGAGCTCGTCCACCAGCTCCGCCTCCAGCGCCGGCTTCTCCCCCTTCTCCCGAACCTTCTTGTCCGCGGGGAGCGCCCGATCCCTGCCCACGATCTGGTCCACGCTGCCAGGGAGGGAAGGAAGGGGCAGAGCCCATCCATCACTTCCGAGGGCTCGGGAGCCCACCAGGAATTGCCCCAGGGAGGGAAGGAAGGGGCAGAGCCCATCCATCACTCCCGAGGGCTCGGGAGCCCACCAGGGATTGCCCCAGGGAGGGAAGGAAGGGGCAGAGCCCATCCGTCACTCCCGAGGGCTTGGGAGCCCAACAGGGAATGCCCCAAGGTCACCTGCAGGGTGCCTCACCGCGTCTGCAGGCTCTTGATCCTGCCCAGCATGTCCAGGTGTCCGGCCGAGTACTGCTCGATGACATCCTTGACGTCGTAGGGACGCAAGGTCTCCTTGAACTTCCTCTTGGCCACCAGGAACTTCAGGATCCTGCAGGGACAGCCGGGCTGGAGGCAGGGACGGGGTGCCCGGGGGCACCTATATGCACGCTGGGGGACACGGGAGGGGACAGTCCCACCTGACAGCCCGGATCAGGGTCTTCACTGCCGGCATGATGTCCTCGAAGGTCAGGTCGCAGGGGGAGTTCCTCTCCTCGCCACTGTCCTCCGGCGGGCAGTCGGCTGCGGGCGCCAAGAGCGGCTGGATGGCAGAGCCCCAGGGCTGTCCCCAACCCTGCCAGCCCCGCAGTGTCCCCCAGGGGCTCACCCTCAGTGGGGGTCCGCGGCTTGAGCCTCAGCGACGCTCGGAATCGGGTGCGGTCGTTGAAGCTCCAGCTTTTCTGCACCTTGGTGGGACTGGAGGCTTCGGCGACGTCCTCGGTGCTGGGGGAGCGGTGCAGGGGCGGCCCCAGGTGCTGCTGCCGGCCGCGGCTGCCCTGGCGCTGCGAGCTGCTCAGCCGGATCCGCTCCTTGATGCCCATCTTGTTGCTGCGCGGGGACAGCGGTGTCAGGGCCGTGGGGACAGGGACAGGGACAGGGTCGGGGTGGCCCCTGTTTGAAGTGGGGGTGGCCGTGCTGAGCTCACAGAGAGCCCCCGGTAGGTGATGGGGGTGAACCAGGCCAGGAGCAGGCAGGTCCTGCAGGGGCAGCTCTGGGGTTGTTCCTTTAAATCCCTATTTTTTTTTTTGTCCCAAGAGCAGAGAAAGGAGGTGACAGACAGGGAGAGAGGGGACAGACAGTCGTGGCAGCAGGGGACACACAGCAGAGCCACCACTGAGCTGAGCAAGCTCTGCTCCTGCTCCATCCCTGCTGGCACGGGGTGTCCAAACCCGGCCAAGCTGCTTCCTCCTCCTCCTCCTCCTCCTCCTCCAGGCTGCACCTCCCAATCCAGGCTCTGCTCCTGCCCTACCACGAGTTCTGCCCCCAAACCCAGCTGCAATTTCGGGTTGGGGGGAAACACCAGGCATGGTTTATGCAGGACCTACTCAAAACCCCCATCTTGTGTGTGATGAGAGACCCCGAAGCAGCTCAAGGGGACACACAGGGAAGGACCCTAAAGCCGGGGAGGACAGAGTGAATCCCACACCCTCTGCAGGACAGGCTCCATGAAACCCTGGCGTTTGGGGACATTCCTGGACTTCCTCAGGCAGGGCAAGGCAGGGATACAGGCAGGGTCCTGGCAGGGATAGATGTAGGGAAAGAGGCAGGGTCCTGGCAGGGATTCAGGCAGGGATACAGGCAGGGATACAGGCAGGGATTCAGGCAGGGATTCAGGCAGGGATTCAGGCAGGATCCTGGCAGGGATAGAAGCAGGGTCCTGGCAGGATCCTGGCAGGGATTCAGGCAGGGATTCAGGCAGGGATTCAGGCAGGGATTCAGGCAGGGTCCTGGCAGGGCATGGAGCTCCCAGACCTTCCCCGTGCTGGCAGGGGGGCTGCACATCCCACCCATTCCCAGGCTGGGAAGGGCTGTGTCCCAGGAATCAGGCTGCAGCACACAGCTGGGATTTATGGGATCTATGGGATTTATGGGATTTATGGGATTTATTCAAGGGCCGGAGGTGGTTGCCACCAGCCCGTGCTCATCCACGTTGCAATGGGGAAACTGAGGCAGTAAGGGACAGCGGGAGAGCTCAGCCCAGGCCATGCACAGCCTCCCTGCCCTGCGGAGGGACCCCCGATCCCGCTTCCACCCCCCGTGCCTCGGTCCCAGCCCTGTCCATGCCGCAGGCAGGCAGGCAGGGGGTGCATCCATGCATCCCGAGGCTCCCGCTCTCAGCGGGACGGGCAGGACACGGTACCTCCGTCTCCACGTGCCCCACGTCTGCAAGAGCCTCCTCTTACCACTAAAGATGGGGCTGGAGGGGCAGGGCAGAGACACAGGAGAAAAGAGAATCAGCCCCGGAGCGTCCCGGGCCACCGCCCGCCCGTTCCCGCGGTGCCACCGCGGGTGCCACCGCCCCGCCGCCGCTGCGAGGGCAGGATGCTTGTGTAGGTCCTGCATAAACACCTGGGCGCTGTCTCGGCTCTGCCGGAAGGATTTGGGGACAATCGCCGAGCAGAGGGACCGTGGTGGCCCCGCCGGGCCGGGGTGGGGGCTCCCCGCGGCCGGGGGCGAGCGTTACCTGAGGCGTAAACACCTGTGGGGCTGCGCGTCCTCCTCATTCCAGCTTGGGGGCGGGGGAGGGGGCATGGCGGGTTTGGGGGAGGGAGGAGGGATGGAGAGGAGGAGGAGGGTGAGCGGGAGAGGGAGGAGAGAGAGAAGATGAGATGTTATGAGAGGTGGTGCTCGCGGGGGAGATGGGCGGGCTCAGGGCCCCCAGGGGGGTTCGGTCCTTCCCCTGACAGTTCCTGGTTGGTCGCCGAGCCCAGGGAGGAGCCCCCCAAGCCCCGAACTCACCTGGGGGAGCGGGTGCCGCTCATCCCCACACCTGCAGCCTCAGCCCTGGCATCACGGGGGAAACTGAGGCACGAGGCCTCTCCCCCACCTAACCCTGGCGCTGTCCCGATGTCCTGGGGGGTGGCCAGCGTTGGTGGCACGCTGGGATCTCCTCTTCAGGCAGAGGGGACAAGGGACACGGTGCAGAGGCAGCCTCAAGCCCTCCCTTCTCTCCTCTCGGGCTCCAGGAGCCCTTCTCAGCCCCAGGTTCTGGGAATTGCTCTTTCCCGGGCTCTGGAATGCAGCTCCCTGGCTCCAGGATGGCACCACTGCCCCTGCCAAGGCGTTTCCTGCCACTCTCAGTCACCCTGTGCCACATCCCGGGGTCACGGCCACATGAAGAGGGCAGCGAGGTGACCTCAGGAAGGGACAAGAGCCCAGAGCGTGCCCTGGCATCAAACCTGCCCCTTCTGGAGCTGGGAGCAGCAGCAGGAGCAGCAGGGATGCCCAGCAGCAGGAGCAGGGACACTTTGGGGAGGTGGCACCTCGGGTCTGGTCTGGCAGTGACAGTGACATCTCAGGAGGGCACAGAGGAGACAGAGCAGAGAGGAGGGAGAAGACGGGGGCTGCCCCCTCCTACCTTTCCCCTGAACACACGGCCAGGCTGAAGCTTTTCTGGGCAGGGGTGAAGCAGTGATAGGGTGGTGGGGCTCTGTCAGGCCATTTTTTCACCTCTGAATTCCTAAATCCTCCGTTGCGGACCCGGTGCAAATGCTCAAACATAAGGACCAGCTCTCTGAGGTCGGGGTGAAATAAAAACGGGGAGAAATTCAAAATTTCCAAAGCAAACAAAACCAGCAAAGCCAGGCTGAGCAGCGCTGGGTCCTCCTGAGGGCAAACCAGAGCAAAACCAGAGCAAAACAAAACGAAAAAAAATCAGCATTTTTGTTCAAAAGATGGGTTCTTAACTGGGGGTGATGGGGCTGGGGAAGGGTCCTGGGGCAGGATTGCACAGAAGGAAGGGTTGGACGTGCTGAGGGGGATGGATCAGGCAAGGACAAATCTGGGACGGGGTGGGGACATGGGGACCTGTCACCATCAGATCCTGGGCTCCAGCCAGAAGGGGAAAGCTCAGAGCCAGCAGGGATGGAATCTGGCTCTGTGTGAATTCCACGGCTCCTGGCACAGCAGGAGGGGCAGCAGAGCCTCCAGAGATTCCCAGGATCTGGGGTGATGCTCGGGAAGTTGTATCAACCTCCAGGGCTGTGAAAGCTCTGCCTTTGGAAAATTGGGAGTGGGACAGAGGGATGGATTTGTCACACAGCCAGAGCAGGGCAGGCAGGAGGGCAGGGATGCTCACAGGGATGTGGCAAACCCTCAGGATCCGGAAAAGAAGTCTGGAAAACCTTTGGGAAGCCTTTGATGCACCCACAGTGGCAAAATCCCAGGGATCATGGGAGGGACAGGCTGCAGGAACAGGACAAGGGGCTCCCGCTGGATCCAGCTGGGTCCACACCTGGAACCATCTCCTGTCTGGCTGCAGCTCCACCACCACAACCCTGGGGTTCCCGAGGCACCACCCCGTTCCCTGTGGTGCTGGAGGAAGGCTATGGATGGAGTGAGAGGGGATGGGATGGGCGCTGTGAGGATGATGAGGATGAAGGAGGCTCCTTCAGCAGACTCCCATCCCGGGAAGGTGTCGGTGCTGCTTGACCCCACCGAGCTCCTGGGGGGGTTTCCACAAGGTCCCTCCTGGTTTCCCAGGCTGTTCATCCCCACGAGGACCCCCGGGAGCAGCCCAGCCCTGACCCCCTCCCGCCTACCTGAAGGCGGGCAGGAGGCTGTCGTAGTAACACCACGTGGCCGTCAGGTACGCCCGGCTGGCATCCGTGGAGTACAGGCGCCAGGCAGCCTGCAGGGAGCGAGATTCCAGGGAATGGGGACCCATCGGGATGGGAGAACCCTCCCGGACCCCTCCATCCATCCTGGCCCCCGCAGGATGTCGGTGCTGGAGGTGGGACCGGGAGTTTGGAGGGACAGAGCAGAGGAGGGGACAGCAGAGCATTCCCGGGAAGGGCTGGGGTGGGACACGCCAGCCCTGCCTCACCTGGATCAGGTTGGCCGCTGGAGTCCGCCTCTTCTCAAAGTGCTTCTGCCGATGCTGCTCCTGCACTTTGAGGGCGAAACCGGAGCCCAGGATCCCCTGGGGACGGGAGGGGACAGAGCCGTGAGTGCCAGCACAGACTGTGCCCCACACAGGGGTGGCTCTGCCCCTTCCCCCCCCTATTTTGAGCCTCTCCCAGCCCTACTCACGGCGGGCAGGGCGAAGAAGGAGATGCCGAGCAGGGCGAATCCGGCCGCCAGCATCCGGCCCAGCCACGTCTGCGGCGCTTTGTCCCCGTAGCCGATGGTGGTCAGGGTCACCTGCCCGGGGGCACAGCAGCGGGGGGGCCTGCAGGGCGCTCCCCCAGCACGGCCCCGTCCCCTCCTGTCCCCGGGGGGCCGCGGGGGCCGAGCTTACCGTGCCCCACCAGAGGGAATCGGCGTAGGTGGCGAACTGCACGTTGGCATCCTTCTCGGCCAGGTAGACGAGGAAGGAGGCGAAGATGAGCACCAGGAAGCCGATGTACCAGGCGGTGATGAGCTCCTGCAGGGCACATTGAGGCTCAGGGACACGCCAGGGGGTGTCCCTGGGTGGTTTTTTGTTGTTATTGCGCTAAATATTTATTTAGTTGTTTGCTTGGCACTGGGCGATCGGAGATTTGCACTGGGCAGTCTTTATATTGCACTGAATTTTACAAGTTTATGTTATATCACATGGTTTGTTCCTCCCCTCTCCTATCACATGGGTTTTCCCTCACCCACCCTTCTCCCCACTACCCCCGGGGGTCTCTCCCCTGGTTTACCCCACCCCTCGCCCCTCCTCACTGGTATCCCATTGGCTGTGCTCCTCTTCCTCCTCCCCCATTCCCCCGGGTATAAAAGTTTCCTGCCATGAGGCAACACCCTCTTTCCCATCTGGGAAGAATCTGTGTCTCCGCTCGAGTCAATAAACAGAGAGAACATTCGTCCCCACGCAGAACAGAGCCCCTGTGGTCTTTTGCTTTCATCCGTGTAAGTTCGTGTGGGCTGGGGTCTGTAGCTAGCTGGGCTGGACCCTGTCCTAGGGTGGCGTTGTGATGCTTGTGTCCCCATTCGTGTGCTGTTTGTGTTCTTTGTACCTTCTAGACTGGCTCTGCAGGGCGAATGTTTTGTCTTGGTTTGTTATCAGCTGCTCCCCCACGGCTGGTGGGACACACAGACAGGGCAGTACATGGTGCTGCTTTTGCTTTTTGCTTTGCTCTTGCTCCTCCTTTGCTCCTGCTTTTTGCTCCTGCTCATTAGTCAGTTTAGCTAAACACTCCGAATTTTCCCTGGACTGTTTTCCTTTCCCTTTTTGGACCCACTCAAACCTGCTCCGGACTGGGCCCTGGCAAACACGCAGAGTTGGCACCTTGTGGCTGCAGCAGCTGCCCCAGCGCCGGAGGGACTGATCACAGAGCCTCCACCCCAGAGAGACTTTCTGACTTTGTCACCTTTGTCAGAGCGGTGACAGAGTGGTGTCACCTGGAATTGTTCATTCTGTGTGCTGGGGGTGCTGTGCCTGTTAAACAAACAGGTTCTGTCCTCTTCTCTCAGAGGAATCCTTCCCAAACCAGTTAAGAGGAGGGGCCGTGTGCGTTCGCTTTCTGGAGGGGCCCCTTTTAGAGCTTTTCTCCCAAATTTGCCCTAAACCACGACAGACCCAAACAGCCACCAGTCTTTACAAATTTTCTCACCTTGCTGTGGGCGTAGACGACGGAGCCCAGCAGTTTCCAGGTGCCGCCGCGACGGTCCATGCGCACCATGCGCAGGATCTGCAGGAAGCGCATGCTGCGCAGCGCCGACGTGGCGAAGATGTTGCCCTGCGTGCCCGCGGCGATGACGGCCACCGAGGCGATGAAGACGATGAAATCTGAGGGGACAGAGAGGCTCAGGAGGGTGTTGGGGGTTATCTGATACCCAGACCCTGGAGAAATGACTTCTTTTTCCCACAGAAAATGGCCTCTGTTTGTGGCCACTCACCCTGGCAGACCATGCGGTGCCAAGTGAGAAATTTGCAAACTTTGCTGGATTTCTCCAAAACGAAATCTGCCAGCAACGAGGACCCTGCAAAAACCTTAGAGCCCCAAATGCCACCTTTAACCTGATACCCAAATCTTGGGGAAATTACTTCTTTTTCCCACAAAAAATGGCCTCTGTTTGTGGCCACTCGCCCTGGCAGACTGTGCTGTGCCAAGTGAGAAATTTGCAGTTTCCTGGATTTCTCCAAAACGAAATCTGCCAGCAACGAGGACGCTGCAAGTCCTTAGAGCCCCAGATGCCACCTTTAACCTGATCCACAAACCCAATGGAAATGACATTTTTTCCCGGTGCCAGCCCCTACCTATCACGCAGAAGGGTTTCCTGGCGAAGCGGAAGCGCCCGCGCCAGCCGCGGTAGCGGCAGCAGCAGCCGGCGGCCCACACGCGGATGATGTACTCCATGCCGAACACCACGATCATCACAAACTCCTGCCAGGGGAAAAGGGGGAAAAAAGGGATAGAGAAAGTGGAGTGGCTCAGATTTGAGGGGGGGAAAAGTGAATTGGGCTGAGTGCAGCACGAGGTGGCCCCAGCAAGGCCGGCGGAGCCTCCCCGGGGGATGAGGGGGGTGGGACGGAGCCGTCGGGGCTGGGAGGGAATCGCTGCTCTCCTCCTGGCCCCGAGCTGGGTCCTTTTCCTCCTCTGTCAGCATTGTCCTCCTACCTCTCGCACAAACAAGCCCCCGTTCTGCTTACTGGCAGGAAAGTCACAAGGACCTTCCCGATTTAGTCTCCGTCACTCGGGAGAAGTCCCTGCGTCAGCTCTTTCTGACAGTTTGGGGGAAAGTTGCCTTTTTTAGCCCCTCGTGCCCTGCCTGTTCCAGCGGTTGGTGCACAGAGGGACAATGGTGGGACGGGCCACCCCGAGCGCTGGTGACACCCACGGCCAGGCCACCCCCGAGGTGCCATCGCGGTGAGGTCACAGGGGTTCTGTCCGCGGTTTTGCCCCGATTCTTTCAGGGTATAAAGTAGGGAGAGGAAATGCGAGCGGCAGCGCCGCTCCTGCATCACTCACCAGGATGAAGAGGCACTGGTTGGCCAATTTCTGGTGCTCCTGGATGGTGGAGAAGACCGACAGCACCAGGCAGCTGAAGACGAGGAGGAATCTGGAAGGACAAAGTGTCAGTGGTGGCACAGGGACAGCCAGGGGACCCCAGCCCACAGTGCTACCCCCTCTCACAGCCTGAACCCCCAGCCAAGACCTCCCCAGGCCGTGGTAGAGCCACTGGGGACACGATTTGCCTCTAGATGGTGGCATGGAGCCTTTGGGGAGCCCGGGAGCTGCCGTGGGGCTCGGCGCCAGCTCTGCCGCAGCCCTGCAGCTTCTTAATTAAAGGCAGGGAGGGACACGGGGGGTCTGGCACTGTGGGGGGCTCTGGTGCTGCAGGAAGGAGAGCAGAGCTCCTCAGGACTGTCCCCAGCATCACTGTCACCGTGGGGACCTGCCAGGAACTCCTGGGAGGTGTCAACCCAGGGGAAAAGTCCCCAGGAACAGCTCTGAGGCTGCTCCTCCCCGAGCGCCAGGCTCAGGCACGAGGGGCTTTGGCCCATTTAAAATCAGGAGGGGAATTTAAAAAAAAAAAAAAAAAGAAAAAAAGAAAGTCGACTCTGAAGCTGAAGCAAATGAAACCTCCAAAAATACATTTTTTTCCCCTGATCCAGCGATTCTAAAAAAGGAAAGCGGAGGGCTTGTGCCACCAGCCCACGTGACACAAAGGGCCACTCGCTGCTTCGTCACCACAGTTCCGGGATGGCACGGGGGACCACGGGCACACCACGTTGGGTGGCACTGGGGACCACAGGCACACCACATTGGGTGGCACTGGGGACCACAGGCACACCATGTTAGGTGGCACTGGGGACCATGGGCACACCAAGTTGGGTGACCCTGGCATGGCCTGGCTGAGCCCCGGTGGCCCTGGCACGGCCTGGCTGAGCCCTGGTGGCCCTGGCACCTTGGTGGCACCCATCTCAGCCCCATGGCTGTGTTCCCATGGTGACAATGCCCAGAGGCCACCAGGGGTGGACGAAACGTCCCCAAAACAACAATGAAAACCCAGTGGGGAAGGAGAAATCTCCTCAATGAATCCAGGATCTGTGGGGGCCCAGCCCCCCCTCAGGAGGACGTTCCCATCTCTTTGTGCCCTTGATCTGGGATTTTGGGGCAGAACCAGCTGCCTGGGCCATCAGAGGGGTGAATCCTGTCCCTGCTGTCCCCACTGTCCCCGTGCCACTGGGAAGGCACCAGGGGACACAGCAGAGAGGGGCCGATGCTCTGTCCCCCAGTGGGACCCTCCAGGACCCCTCCCCACTGACCCCACAGCCCCGTGTGGGACCGGGGGCTCTCAAACCCAGCCCTGGCATGAGGGGGACGAGGATGGCACAGCCTAAAGGGGACAGTTGGGTCCTCTTCCCCAAAATGCTGCTGGAGGTGGGACCGACAGCAAAAAACCCCTCAGGAATGGGAGAAGGGCTGGATGCAGAGCAGGGAGGTGGGAGAGCTGGAGCCAGGAAGGGGCCAGGGGTGTCACAGCCGTGTCACCACCCTGTCCTCACTGTGCTGCTGCTCTCCCAGGCGCTCCTCACCCACAAGGCAGAAGGCTGGAGCCGGCTCCTTCTCCCTCTGAATTATTAATTGGGTTTTTTTTCCCTCCAGCTCAGCAGCTCTGGAGTGAACCCCCACAGGGAACAGCAGCAGCCCCGTGGCACGGGCAGGGGGTGCCAGGCTCTGGGCTGAGCAGCAAACACGGCGCAGGGCAGAGCTCAGAGCCTGGTGCACCATCAGCAATAAAAGATTATCCAGGCAGGATTTAGCAGGCAATTACACGGGCAGCGGAGCACGAAGCAGAGGAGAAGGCAGAAATCTCCCAGCCTGCAAAGATTTGTGGGGTCCCCGTGCCTGGGCACACGAGGGGACTTTGCTGTGGGTGGCCCTGGCTCTGGAGCACCACCGTGATGGAAACCTGCCCTCTCTGCGGGGTGGGGGAACCTCCCCTGCAGGATCTGGGGAAGGGTCCGGGCAGGAGAGGCTGGGAAAGGAACTTTCTGGGAACACATCACCTGCTAGGAATTAACTTGTAAAGCCTGGGCAAACGCCCCGTCCCGGCTGCCGGCAGCGCTTAAGCGGCTTAGGGGAGGGTCAGATGCCTGGAGGCAGCGAGGGGAGCCAGGAACCAGCATCCCCCATCCCTCCCGGGCAGGAATTCCGCTCTACCAAGCACCCAGGGGGGGTTTTACACCCTCAGCCCTCCATCAAACCCGCCTGGGGACCGGCAGTGCCAGGCTCCTGCTCTTCCCACCCTCCAAGGGGAGCTGGAAAACCGAGGAATGGGGAGGGGGCAGAGAGAGGGGGGCAGGAGCTGCAGGGCTTCCCCATGGCTGGGGAGGGAGGGAGCAGAGGCTGAGCCGGTGCTTCACCTTTCCCGAAGAGAATTCCCATCTCCAGCCCCCTCCCCGCGGGGTCCCCCCCCCTTCCCAGCACATGTCACTGCATGGACACGGGGACAGGACCCGGCTGGAGCAGAGCCCGGCCCCAGCAGCAATGAAACCTCCCCAAAACAATAATGAAAACCTGGCGGGGAAGGAGAAATCTCCTCAATTAATCTTCATTAGGGTGGGCTTTGCCATCTGCTGCCGCCCGAGACGGCCCAGGAACAGGTGAGCCGGGAAAGCTGCTGAGCTCAGGGGAAGCAGGGCCAAGTCGGCCTCCCTGCGTGGGCAGGCGGGCACCAGCGGGCTCCCAGTGCCCCCCAAACACCCCTGGGCAAAGGGGCTGCGCCCCAAAACAGCCTGGGGTGAACGGAGGGACCGGGATCCTCGGAGCTCGTGGGGCGGGATGGGGATGGAACGGCCCGGCCCTCAAGGATTCATCCCCAAAGCTCCGGGACTGGCACAGGGCTGGCACCAGCACTGGCAGGGCTGTCCTGGTCCCACTTTGCCTTCCCTCTGGGACTGGCATGGGGGTGGCACCAGCACTGGCAGGGCTGTCCCAGTCCCTGCTTTCCCAGTCCCTCGGGGTTGGCACAAAGGTGACACCGGCACGGACAGCACTGTCCCTGTCCTGCTTTGCCCAAACCTCTGAGATTGGCACGGGGGTGGCACCAGCCCTGGTAGGGCTGTCCCAGTCTCACTTTGCCCTCAACCCGGGATTGGCACAGAAGTAACACCAACTCTGGTAGGGCTGTCCTGGTCCCCACTTTCCCAAACCTCTACGACTGGCACGGGGGTGGCACCAGCCCTGGCAGGGCTGTCCCGGTCCCACTTTGCCCTCAACCCGGGATTGGCACAGGGATGGCACCAGCCCTGGCAGGGCTGACCCGGTCCTTGCTTGCCTTCCCCCTGGGACTGGCACAGGGGTGGGCACCAGCCCTGGCAGGGCTGTGCCGGTCCCGCTTTGCCCTCGCCCCTCGGGGATGCCCGGGCGGGGGCACAGGCGGCGATAACCCAGCAAGCACCACCCGCCGCAGGACAAACAGCTCCACCTCGGGACGAGCGAGCAAACCGGCTCCGGGAAGGCACGGATCCCTTCCCTGGCAGCACCACAGCGCCTGGGCCGTACCCTCCAGCTGTGCCACCTCTGGAAATCCGGGATTTGGACCAAAAGTGCCCGAGCGCCGCTCCAGCGGGGATAGGGATGGTGTTTCACCCTCCCGGCTCCCCAGGCCGCGAGGTTCAGCTCCGTCTGCAGCTCTATAAACAGCACAGCCCATAAATCCCCGTCCCTCGGCCCCGCAGCCCTCCAGGAGAGGTGGAGCAGGCGGCCGGGGGATATAAATAACCGGGCTGTGGCGGCCCTGTTTGCGCCCGTAACCATGGCACGGAGCGTCCCACGCCGCCCAGAAGAGAAGCAGAAAAGCTCCGAGTGTTTCCCCACGGGCAGAGGCACAGCAAAGGCCGGCACACGCTCAGTGCCCGGCCCCGAGGTGTTATCAGAGCCGTTATCAGGAGGGTGCTGCTCTCAGAGCCCCGCAGCCCCAGCAGAGGCAGCACCGGATGGCCCCAGCAGCCTGGGGAAGGCTGAAAGCAGAGCAGGGATGCAGAGCCTGTCCCCCACCCCATGGCAGCACCCACAGGGTGACATCCCACAGAGCACACGAGCCCTAAAACCTTGGTGTTTTGGGAGGAGAATGTTGCTGGTGGCATCAGCTGGCACCCCTGTGGCAGCCAGCTCCCCCCGTGCCCACGGGGAGCACGGTCACAAGGCTCCTGCGGCCGTGCCAAGGCGCTCACACGGAGCAGCCGGGATAGTTTTGCTCTTGGATCATCTGGCAAGGAACGGGCTGGAGGGGGGGAAGGAGGCAGAGTGTTTTCTGAGGCACCCCAGCAGAGAGAGAGAGATCGGGGCTGTCACCCTCTGCCAGCACCTGAGGGGACATTTGGGGCACAGCGACCCAAAGCTGGGACCCTCAGAGAGTGGAGGGGAGGTTTGGGATTAAACTGAGGGGACAAAGAAGTAAAAACTCTCCAGCATCACCCCAGCACCCCACTGGGGTGCCAAACTGGCATCTCCTGTGCCAGCCTGAGGGGTCTGGCTGGAGCAGGAAGAGGGAAAAAAGAAAAAAACCAGAAGGAAAAATCAATGCACCGTTTCATGTTGCGCCGAAGTCGCTTAATTTTATGCCCCGGTGACACCACATGGGGCTGGGGAAAATGCTGTGCCGGCTTCTCCTGCCGCTGGCATTGCCCCTGGAGCAGCTCCCGTTTCAGCCCCAGGCAAGGTGGCCCTGGGGGCACAGCCCCTGCTCGAAGGGCACGGCCTCCAGCCCCTCTGGTGTGGCCATGCCACCAGCCCAGCTGGGGACACACACCGGTGACAGCGAGTTAAAACCTTCAACGAGCTGAATTCAAAGAGGTGGGAATGGCTGAGAGTTAAACTCAAGAGTTTAAGAGAGGTTGAAGAGTTAAATCCAAGAGGTTTTTTCAAGCAGGCGGTGGAAAGTCAGGGATGGAAGGATTTTCCTGCAATCCAGCCCGGCCTCCAGGCCTAGGAATTGCCCTGGAGGTGTTGGCAAGGGCTGGGCACTGGCCGTGGTGGCACTGCCAGCATGGCAGGGGGCTGTGACAGCCCCGTCCTGCCCTCCACACCCGGCTGGAACAGGAGCCAGGCTCAGGGATGTTCCAGGAGGGACTGGCTGCCACCACCCCCCTGGCCAGAGGGGGACACATCCCACTGCCACCATCCCAAACCAGCCAGGATTTCCCACTGGAGGCCAATCCTGAGCAGGGACAGCCCGTGCCTGGCATCCCTCACCCAGTGCCAGGCTTGCCCTGCGACTCTGCCGGGAGCTGCCACCCCTCTGTCCCCACAAGGACACCAAAAACCCAGCAGGGACAAGGCTCCCGTCCGTCCCCTCAGGGAAATTCCTCTCCCAGATGGGAAATAAACCCCAACAACCAGGGAAATTCCTCTCCCAGATGGGAAGTAAACCCCAACAACCAGGGAAATTCCTCTCCCAGATGGGAAGTAAACCCCAGCAGCAGCACAGGGAGCTGGGCCTGGCACAGGGGATGCAGCTCCAGGCGGGGGATTGCGGCTGTTCCTGGTGCTGCTGGCTCAGGCTTCCCTAATTTGCTCCAGGTGAAACTGTTCTGCATGGAAATGCTCCTCCAGGACTGGCAAAAGTGCTGAGCTGAGCTGCCGGTGCCCCCAGCAGCCGTTTCATAACCATGGGCACCGGCAGACCCCGGGAGCCGCCGGGAATTTGGGTGCCTGGCGGGTGGGCAGGGACAAACCACAACGGGAATAGCTGGAATTGGGCACCTGGAAAAACGTCTGGGGCAGCTCCAGGCTGCACAAAGCCCCTGGCAGGGCAGGCCCTGCCCACGGGCACACAGCTGTGCCCGTGCCAAGCCGCAGCAGCTTTGCCGGGAGCGGGGAAGAGCCTTCGAGGAGATTGGAAAAAGGAAGTTCTTATTTCGCCTCCTGGCTCTAAAGCCTCGGGCTTAATGCTCTGGGCTCCCTCCCGGATTTGCTCCGTAAGCTCCAGGGCTGGGAGTTCTCATTCCAAGCGGGCGAGGCACGGCTTGGTGGGGCCGGCCAGCGCCTCCCTTCACGGTCAGCGTGGGGCTGGAGGGGCTGGGGGACACCTCGGAACTCGGATTTCCACCTGCACGGGCTCCCATGTCCTCACCACCCCCCTCCCGGAGCATGGGGGGCTTTGGGGACATCCATCAGACCCCAAAAGTGGCTCCGAGCCCTCCCAGCCCCCCAGGCAGAGCTGCTGCAGAAATTATTCGGTCACCGAACCACTGAAGCCAGAGCAGGTGCCGAGATAAGATTTGGGATCAATTGGCCGACAGAAAGAGGCTGAAGTCGGTCAATAAACGCGATGGGCTCGGCCCTGCTCGGCGGCTCTGGGAGGGAAGCGCGTCACTTCTCAGCGGGTATTTCCATTTTAGCAGTTTTCAGCCCTGTCTCAGAGCCAGCCTGCTCGGGGGAGGCAGCGCTGGGGACCGGTTTGTGTCACCAGCGCTGCCCCGACCTCGGGCCGGGGGCTCCGTCCCCTCCCATGCCTCAGGGGGGGAAGGGGGGGGGGTAACACCTTCCTCCTCTTTTGTTAAAACCCGGGGATTGCGGCACACAAATCATCCCCGACAACTCCAGAGCCGCTGCAACAGCTTCGCAGCTCCCATCTGCTGCGAGAGAGAGAGAAAAAAAAACCCAACAAAAAACTTGGAAGAAGCCAGAAATGAGCAACGTTACGGGAGAGGCTTCGCAGAACAGATGTCTGCACCTTGCACCCAGCGCGGCGTCTTCCCACAGGATTCGGGGGGTCCCTGGCAGGACTCTGCCCTGCAGCTGCCTCAGCCCTAAAATTAAGCGAGCAAGTGAACAAAAAGCCTCCCCAGCGAAGGCTGGAGACGTTTGGCTGCTGCTGCCGGCGGCCGCACATCTTGTGGAACAAAGCCCAGCACCCGGGAGCTGCGGGCCAGGCACGCTGGGGTGGCATGGGAGGGACTGGGGGGGCTTGGGGGGGCTCTGCAAATGGGGCCGCTTGTCCCACTCTGTTTTTTGGGGGTAAAACGGGCTCAGACTGGTGTAGGATGCTCAGGGGTGGATATCCCAGCTGGGAGATGAGCAGGGGCACAGCTCTTCCACATCCCATGGGTGTGTGTGCCATCCATCCCCACTGCCTCCCCTGGCAGGGGCTTTGGCTGCCTTTCCCTGCTGGAGAAGCTCTTCCCAGGGTGGGATTTTCCACGCAGGGATTCTGGCTGTGGGAGGTGTGCTTACAAATGGGCCCCGGGCTCGTGTCCCGGCTCCCTGGGGAGCTCAGGTGCCCTTTCCTCCAGTGACAAATTCCTGCTGCCAGCTCGATGTGCTAACTTAGGCAAGACCCATTTTCCTGCCTCTTAACGAGCTCCGGCTCCCGCACCCCCCCAGAAACGACGCAGCCCCTCGGCACCGCTCCAGGTGAGAGGGAAGGAGGCAAAATTGTGCCTCGTGCCCTCACCGAAGGTCCGTGCCCACACCTGGCACACGCCAGGCAAGGAGGGAAAACACGTCCTGCCCCACGGCCCGGCAGTGTCCCCAGCAGTGCCACCGGGTCCCGCCTTGGGACACCCCCCCAGAATGGAGCCCCCTCTGTCCCTGCAGCCTCCAGGTGTGTTGGGGACCCCTCAGTTCTCTGTCGCAGCCCCCTCCACCCCCCGAGGCAACAAAGCCGAGGGGGTGAAGCTGTTGTGAGCCCTGACCTGAGCCCGCATGCCAGGAGCCGTGGGATGCTCACATCCAGCGAGGGAAGCTGAAGCAGAGCTTAGGAAAACACCCGGAGCAGGGAAAGGAGCAGGTGTGCTCCCGGGAGCAGAGCTCTGGCCCTGGGGAGGGATTTCCAGCTCTGGGGATCCACCCTCACCCAGGAACGGGAGCAGCTCTCGGGATACAGCAGGGACAAGATCACCCCCGCTGTCCCCATCCCAGCCGGACACGGCCCTGAGGTGGCACTTCTGCCTTGTCCCAGCAGTGCCACAGGTACAGAACAGCAGAGTGTCCCCGGTAACACCCAGGGCTGTCACCCCCCGCGGGTCCCCTGCCTTTGAGGGTCCCCCCCACGCTCAGAGACCCCGGCCAGGCACAGCGGCAGAGCGGGACGGTGACGCGGTGCCACCGGGAAGGGGCTCTGGGTCACCCCGGAGATCGAGTCCCATCCTCGGGGACGCGCTCAGCTCCTCGCCCCGGACCCTCCGCCACTGTCCCCACCCCGAGTGGCGGATCCCGGGACCGCCTCGGGCGGCAGGAGCGGCATCGGCGCGTCCCCCCCGCCGAACGCGGCTCAGAAACTTCCCGGTGGAGACCGGGGGGGCTCGCTGGGATCTCCGCGGCACTCCCGGTACCCCCGGTGCTCCTTCGCCGGGCAGCCCTGGGGGTGCGGGTCCCTGCGGCCCCCCCGGTGCCCGGTACTCACATGAAGACGTGGTAGATGAAAGCCCAGCCGCGGGGCCGCTCCAGCACGTTGTAGAGGCAGTTCTGGAGGCGGCGGCGGCAGCAGCGCGGGGCCCCGGCGGGGCGGGGGGCGGCCCCGGGGCGCGGCCCCGCCAGCAGCCCCCGGCGGCGGGGCGGGGGCGGCGGAGGGGGGGTCCCGCTGCCGGGGCCGGGGGTCCCCGCGCCCTCGGTTCGCACCGCCGTCAGCGCCGCCCGCCGCTCCCCGCCCGCCGCCGCCGCCGCCGCCCCGGCCATGGCCGCCCCGCTCAGGCCGCCGCCCGCCGCATGGCCCCGGCCGCCGCGGGACCCCCGAGCCAGCCCGGGGCAGCTCCCGGGGCCACCTGCCTTTAGCTGCCCGCCGCCGCCAACGGGCCCTCCCCCGCCGCCGCCCCGCCGGGCCGGCCCGCCCCGCCGTACCTGGCCCCCGCCCCCGGGGCTCCGCGGGACGGGGCGGGCGGGGAAAGCGCCCTGCGGGGCGGCGGCGGCACCGGGCGGGGAGGGGATGGGGCGGTGGGTGGGCGGCTGTCACCCCCGGTGTGGGTACGGGATCCTGCTGGGGACGGGGAGAGTCCTGGGGCGTCCTGGGGCACCGCATCCCAGCCCACATCCTGCACCTCGTCCCGCAGCTCATCCCGAACTGCGCCCGACACCGCATCCCGAACCGAGTCACATCCCAAACCGCATCCCAGCTGCATCCCACAACGCACCCCAAATCGAATCGCGTCCCAAACCACGTCACTGCCTCCCAAACTGCACCCCAAATTGCATCCCGAACTGGATCCCACAACACACCCCAAACAAACGGCGTGGAGCGAGAGTGAGCCTCCCAATCCCCACGGGATGGAGCATCCCTGGAGGAGATGGGGCATCTTTGGATGAGATGGAGCATCCCTGGAGGAGATGGAGCATCTCTGGATGAAATGGAGCATCCTTGGAGGAGATGGAGCATCCCCGGAGGAGATGGAGCATCCTTGGAGGAGATGGAGCACCCCCGGAGGAGATGGAGCATCCCTGGAGGAGATGGAGCATCCCATCCCCTCCCACCCTCCACAGACTCAGCCTCGAGCCGGGCTCCAGGCGTTTCCCAAGTTCAGCCCTTTGCTCTCCCTTCCACCTCAGCCTCTCACCAACACAGCGGGGAACTGAGGCAGGGGCTGGGAATTCCCTTTCCAAGCTGGATCCCAGCTGGGTCCGTGTGCTCCGGCACCTTTGGGGAACCCGAGTGCCCCCAGCGCACCCCTCCAGCTTCTCCCGGAGCAGAGATGAAGTTCAGGGCTTCGGGCAGTGAATTATTTAGTGGCAGCCAGAGATCCTGGCACAGCGCGGGGCCCTCGTGAGCACTGCGGGATTTGGGAGGTCTCGGCAATCACACACAATAAACAGACAATTTTATTTACTTGGAGGAAATGGTGCTGTTAAACCAACAATTCCCCCCCAAGGATGCCACAAAACCCCCACGCAGACGGGATAAGAGCCGTGGAGGCTGAAATGCTGGAAATCCAAACGAAATTCTCCTCTCCATCCATCCCTTTTTCCTGGATCCCCCTAAAAAGTGCATCCCAGAGCATCCCCCGGCTCCTCTGGCCCCTCTCCCGGCAGCAGCTCCAGCGGGAGCACCCTGACCTTCATCCCGCTGCATTTGGAGCAGCGCATTCCCCTCGCTGGAGGTTTGGGTTTCACCTGGGATTGATTCAAACCTCGGGGCTGCGGAGGGAGCAGGGTTGAGGTGACCTGGAAAGGACTTGGCTGTTCAAGGGCCGGGTGGGAATTGGGTTCTTCCTGGGGTTGGGGGTCCCCACGCGCAGTGGGCAGGTCCCATTCTCACCTTATCACCTGCCCAGATCCTGGGAATCTCCATCGATCTGGGAGCTGGGAGGTTTTGGGATGGAGCCAGGCAGTCTGAATCAACGTGGCACCAACCCATCCCTCAGATGGGGGGGAGGTTTTGAGAAGGCATCCCAGGATTTGCTGATTTTACCCCACACCTGCCCGGCTTCGGGGGTTCCACAGAGCCACTCGTGTCCTCAGCCCTGATGAGACTTTCAAGAGGATTCCAGAGGCCGGGAATGGCGAGGGGGAGGACTCTGTGCTTGGAGCCTGCTGCCCTCTCGGGATTGCAGCTCGAGTTCCTGGCACGGACCGGCGGCCAGGATTTGCATCCACAGGATTTCCAGTAAGTTTTGTAGGCTTGGAATGCAGCTGCGGGGCTGCGGGGCTGGGGACAGGGACTGTGGGACCAGGGACAGCAGGGACCCCTCACAGGGACGGGGCAAAGCCCAGTTTGGCTCCCTGGGTGGGGGATACCGGGGGGAAATCGTGGAGGGGAGGATTCATCCAACCCTTGTGAGCGGGGGAGCCTGGCTGGAGTGACTGGGATGGGCAGAGCTGGGGACAGCGGCCTGGAGGGTCCCAGAGGTGGCATTGTCGTGGTGGGGGGAGCGCTGGTGACAGCGGTGACAGCGGCGCGGGGAGCGGGGAGGGCTGTGCAGCACCTGCTCCAGCCGGAGGCTTGGCCTCATCCCAGGACGATTAACTGCTGGCAGCGGCGCTGGCACCGATCTCTGGGACAAAACAGCGCCTGGGACAGCCCGGGCTCCTGCGGGATGGGGAACCCCGGGCAGGGGGATGGGGCTGCTCTGCCCCAAAGCCACCCCAGAGCCCGGTCCCCGAGCTGGGAGTGACTCCAGCGGCACCGCCCGGAGCTCAGGCACAGCCCGGAGCGGCCCCGCGGGAGGAACAGGGAGCGGGACGGGGCAGGGCTCGGCTCCGCAGCTCCGGAGCTCCGGAGGCGAGGAAGGAAGGATGGATGAGGACACCGAGAGCTCCCGGGCTCGCCAGCGCTGGGACAATTCCCGGCCAAACCCCTCCAGAGATGGAGTAGAGCGGAGAAGAGGCAGAGCTGATCCCCGAGGGAAGGGGACTTTGGTGGCGCTGGCTGCAGGTGGTGACTCCAGAACCTTCCCCAGGAGCGCCTTCCCGGGCTCCAGCGTCCCTCGGGGACCCTGCACCCACAGCGGCAGCGGGACCTCCGCCGCAGAGAGTTTTCCTTGGAAAAGGGTGGCCGGAGGTGGCAGATTTGGGGGGGGACAGCAGTCCTGGAGGGGACAGCAGCCCTGGAGGGGACAGCTGTCAGCAGCCAAGCCCGCAGCAAACCGAGCGTGGCAGTGCCCGAGTGCCAGCGGCCGGTGCTGAGCTCATCACCCCGAGGTGAAACGGGATCTCGAACCGCTCCTTGGCAGGGAAGCGCTGCCTCCTCCTCCTCCTCTTCTTCCTCCGCCTCCTCCTCCTCAGCTTCATCCCAGGTCCCTGGGGGTGTGACCAGCTCTGCTCCTGTCGCACGTACCCTGCAGAGAGGTGGCACTCACTGCGTCACACCCAGAAGGGCCGATATCCCCCCCCGCGGGTGCCACCGCTCTCTGGAGGGACACGTGTTTGCCTCAGTGTCATCCCACGGCACCCAATTTGTCACCGCGGTCCCCTCGGCAGATCAAAGGCAGCCGCGAGTCCTTGCAGGGAAGGTCTGGCTCCTGTCAATGCCCGGGGTTCCAGTCCCTGTGACAAACGATGCTGGCTGTCCCCAAAGCACCCACCCTGTCCCAGTGTCCTCTGGGAGGGCAGGCAGAGCTTTACCTCTGCTAACACCTAAATAAAAAAATAACTTTTGCCCCATTAAGGTTTATTTCAATATTTAAACCCACATCTTGTATATGCTAATGAGGGTAATTAAATACACACTCTCACGTCCGTGATTATTACTCAGCTCTCTGCCCAGATCCGTGTCCAAGGAGAAGATTTCATTCTGAAGCTCTTTCCGTGCCTTCAATAAATCCTATTTTTGTCCATCTGATCGTGAAGGTTTTTATTGAACATGACCACTTTTTTTCCTGCCCAATTCGACACAATCAGGAATTAAAACAATCAGCCTGGCCGTCCCCAGCCCCTCTGATCGCTCAGAACTCAACAGGGTTTATTTCCAGCCAAATTTCATTCATTTCATGCAACAGCTGGAAACTCCCTCGGGGAGCAGCATCTCCCTCCCGTTTGGTGTCCTTTAAGCGATTTATTCCCATTCAAATGTAACCAATTTCCAGCAAACCCGACTGCTGCGGGTAAAGAGCTTTTCCTCAGCAGCCGGGGGCTGATGAAGGCGGGCAGCGCCCGCTCCGCTCTCCAGCTCTGCCTCTTCCAGGGCTCTCTCCATCCCCACAAGCGGATTCCCAGCTCTCCAAACCCAAGGGAAGCTTTTCCAGAGGTGTTGGGGGGGCACACTCATCTCCTCTGGCTGCAGGTGGGATCAGCTGTTGGGATCGGAGATCCAAACCCTCATCCCGGCTCTTCCATCCTGCTCCAGCCCTTCCCGCGTCACCCCGGAGCAGAGACAGGGATGCAGATGCCGGGAGAAGGAACCTCCGAGACCCCAAAGTCCAGGGAAAGGATTTCTGAGCTCCCGATTCTAGGAAAGGGACCTCTGAGCCCCCAATTCCAGGAAAAGGGACCTCCAAGACCCCAGATCCAAGGAAAGGAGGGACCTCTGAGCGCCCAGTTGCAGGGAAAGGAGCTCCGACACCCCAATTTCAGGGAAGGCACCTCCGAGCCCCCATCCCGCTGTCCCCTCCCGCTGTCCCATCCCACTGTCCCACCCCGCTGTCCCACCCCGCTGTCCCACCCCGCTGTCCCCTCCCTCTGTCCCACCCCGCTGTCCCACCCCGCTGTCCCACCCCGCTGTCCCCTCCCGCTGTCTCATCCCGCTGTCCCACCCCGCTGTCCCATCCCGCTGTCCCACCCCGCTGTCCCCTCTCGCTGTCCCCATCCCGCTGTCCCACCCCGCTGTCCCATCCCGCTGTCCCCTCCCGCTGTCCCACCCCGCTGTCCCATCCCGCTGTCCCCTCCCGCTGTCCCACCCCGCTGTCCCACCCCACTGTCCCCTCCCGCTGTCCCCTCCCTCCTGTCCCATCCCGTTCCAGCCCTTCCCACGGGGGCCCTCTCGTGGCCGATCCCACGCTCGGAGCTTTCCCGAAAAGTTCCTTTTCCACCCCAAATCCTCATTTCCCCAACCCAAGGGATGCTGGAGCTGCAGCTCTCCCTCCTTCCCTTCCCTCCCTCTGCTCCCAGGAATCGCGAAAACCTCGGGAATCAGGAAAAGGGATATTTACAAATATTTACAAATATTTACAAAGCCCAGGAGGGCCCAAGGCTGAGGCAGAGCTTTGCTTCCCTTCCCGCTGGGCTCGACAAGGGACACCTGAGCCAGGTAAAGGGGGAAAACTGTGGCACAAGGTGGCACCTGAGTCAGGTAAAGGGGGAAAACTGTGGCACAAGGTGGCACCTGTGCCATGACAAGGGGGGCACCTGAGCCAGGTAAAGGGGGAAAACTGTGGCACAAGGTGGCACCTGAGTCAGGTAAAGAGGGCACCTGTGCTGGGACAACTGTGCCAGGAAAAGGGGGTCACTTGTACCAGGGACACCTGTGCCACGTAAAGGGGGCACCTGAGCTGGGACCAGGGGGACGTGTGTGCCACACCAAGGGGGGCACATGTGCCAGGTAAAGGGGGACAACTGTGATGGGACAAAGGGGTCACATGTGACAGGATAAGGGCGGCAACTGTGCCAGATTTCACAGATTCACCCCCAGCCCCTCCCATCCCCTGAGCTCTCAGCCAAGCCCTGCCCAGGCATCCTGTGGCTGATTTCCCTGCTCCAGGGGTAACAATTCCAGGGATTCAGGCTGCTCCTGGCCCTGCATCTCATGGACAGCACACACAGCATCTGACAAAAGCAAATTTATTTTCATTTTATGAAGCTTATATTACATGCATGGACCAAAGCCAGGACAACAGGTAACAGCAGGGTTGGGGTTTTGTCCAGATTCCATCGCTTCTTCTGGAATCCAGAGGCCAAATTCAAGGAATTTTTTTTGCTCTTAAAAAATACAATCATAATACAAGGAATGTTGTTTTTTTATTTTGTTTCACTTCAATTCCTCCTCCTCCTCCTATTCCCTGCATACAGCAAATGCTCCAAAAAAAAAAAAGGAGGCAGGAGGGAAAAATCTAAACCACATACACTCCTCCCCCGCCCCAAAAATTCCCTAAAACCCACTGAGATGGGAGGACCAAACCTTGCTCTATCCAGAGAAAAAAAAAAAAAAATACAAACAGAACAGCAGGGATAGAGCTCTGACTTGAGCAGTACCCTCAGGATTTTCCTAGAAATGAAAACATTTCCTACATTTGTTCAATGAGATGCTCCAAATCCCTTTGGATCGCTTCTCCTGGGGTTTGGAAAAGCAGCTGGACACACAAGGATTGGTTTGGAAAATCAAAATATTGCATTCTTGGCAGAGTCTGCTGGATATTCTGGATATTCCCAGAGCCAGCAGAGCGAGGTGGAGATGGCAGACCCCACCACAGGCTCAGTCCCAGGTGTGTTGCTGGGGCTCAGGGCTGGATTTGGGGACTTGTCACCAGGTCCCTGCTCAGTCCCCTGTCACCTGCGTGGCCTGGGTGTCCGAGCTCTGGTTGGTGGACTGGATGAACATGGGCTGGGTGATGTCCTGGCCCGCGGGCATTGTCACCTGCTGGATCTGGTACAGCTGCTGCACACACAGAAGGTGACAAAGGAACCTCTGTCAGTGCTCAGCACACCCAGAACCTCCCACAGATTTGAGGTACCCCAAAACCCCAAACCCACCATGAGCTGCCACCAAATCTGCTGCTGATTCCCACCCAAGTCCTTCTGGGAATTCCTGATGCCCAGGCTCACATCAGGGCCCCTCTCGGTTTCCCAGAGCAGCTGTGACTGTCCCAGAATCCCTGGAAGTGTCCAAAGCCAGGCTGGACAGGGCTTGGAGTATGCCAGGTGTCCCCCACATGGTTGGAAGTGGATGAGCTTTAAGGTGCTTCCAACCTCAACCATTCCATGATTTATGATACTCATGGAACATCCAGATGTTAAAACCTTTATTCCTGAATTAGGGATTTAGGATTTCACCCCGAGTGAAAGGGACTGGATTAATTCAGAGAACATGAAGAATCCACCTGGATTTAGCCTGGCACAACATTCCCTTACCCTGCTGCTGGCCAGCAGTGCTTACCAGGAGGAACACATGGATTCAGGACAGTCCCTGAGCCCCCTGTGCCCCCCAGTTCTTACCTGTCCATCTGTGAACTGGCTGAACTGCTGCTGCCCCTGCTGCACCTCCGTCTGCGTTATCTACAGAGATAAGAGCAGCTGATCACTGCCAGCCCCTCCCACAGGGTCACAACCCCACCAACACCATCCTGCTGCTGCCTGGGGAGAGGCTTTTAACCTCAGCCAACCTTTCCAGCACCCCAACCGCGAGAGGAACGGCAGCCACGGACACCTCCAGACCAAACACCACCTTCCAGACCCCAAACCCAGGTCCTTCCAGACCCCAAACCCAGGTCCTTCCAGACCCCAAACCAGGTCCTTCCAGACCCCAAACCCAGGTCCTTCCAGACCCCAAACCCAGGTCCTTCCAGACCCCAAACCAGGTCCTTCCAGACCCCAAACCCAGGTCCTTCCAGACCCCAAACCAGGTCCTTCCAGACCCCAAACCAGGTCCTTCCAGACCCCAACACCAGGTCCTTCCAGACCCCAAACCCAGGTCCTTCCAGACCCCAAACCCAGGTCCTTCCAGACCCCAAACCAGGTCCTTCCAGACCCCAAACCAGGTCCTTCCAGACCCCAGAACCAGGTCCTTCCAGACCCCAAACCAGGTCCTTCCAGACCCCAAACCCAGGTCCTTCCAGACCCCAAAACCAGGTCCTTCCAGACCCCAAAACCACATCCTCTCTGCTTCCTCCAGGCCAGCGGGAAGGATCCCTCAGCCTCAAGGCCGCTCCCAACGTTTCTGCCTTTCCTGCACGGCTCCTCCCTCACCCAGGCAAGAAGGAGAAGGAGAAGAGAAGGTTGATGAGCCCAAAATGTTACCTGCAAGCAGCTCAGAAGCAGCGGGAGCTTCACCCAGAGCCACACACAGACACCAACATGCTCTGCATGCACCTCTCACAGACACCTAAAGGAGGTTATTTCTCCTTCATTTTTCCTTTTTTTTTAAAAAAAAAAACCTCTGACAAAAACAGGAAGAAAAGAAAAGCAGGAACCCTAACCCAAGAATGGTTGAAATCCCCTGGAATTGGCAGCTTCAGGAGCTAGGGAAGAAGCCTTGGAGGCAGCTCTGTGGAGTGCATACCTGCTGTGCATTGGTTGCAAGCGTCTGGATCTGCCCCTGGACTACCTGGGTGCCTGACACGGGTTGGGCTAAGCGGATATACTGCAGCTGGCCAGCATTCAACTGGACCTGGAGACAGGTGGAAGGGGCAGGGAAAGAAAATGAAACAGGTCACTCTGCACCCTCAACACACAGCAAAATTCCCTGCTCGATTCCACCACAGAATTATGGGGGAGCTTTTCCCCCTGCAGCTCCAGGGAATTCTGATCCCAGCAGGAATCACCACCAGGGACCCTAAAGGCAAAACCCCAGGGCACAGAGCTCCTGGATATCCCTGAGGCAACACATTCCTCCTTTTTTTGCAGGCTGGGAAGGGTCAGTTAGCAGCTAAAGCATATTAATGGCTCAGTTTCTCAGGGGTTTAGAAGCACTTTTAGTTACAAGGATTAAGTTTTACTCCTGTGAGGAGCTGCATATCCTGCACATCTACCATATCCTCACCCCAATCAATCACATCCTGCCAAAAATGAAGGAATGAACTGGAATTTTCCCCACAAATAAAGCCAGCAGAGATGGCAAAGCCCAAGGATATTTTTGGAGGCTTTGAAGGCAGCTCTCTGCTCACACCTGTCAAGTCCCACCTGGCACAAGCTCAGCTTTGTGGTGTTAGTGATTCATGGGAGAGATTCAACCCCACATTTATTCCCTAAATCCCCTCATTTTGGATCCTTGGGAATGTGGCACATGAAGAAAACACAGTTAATACACACCTGAGAGCAATAAAAATGTCACAGATACCACTGCTGGATTTTCCTTCCGTTATTTAACTTTATAACATTGATATTTCACAGTTTTCAGGGTAATTTTATACCAAAAAAACCTGATTTTTTTTTCTTTTTAAGAAAGGGAAAGAACACACAGAACACACTAAAAAACTGCTGAGAAAGAAGTGCCTGGAACGTGGTCCTGGCATTTCCACAAAAGCCACCAAACTCCCTCATTTGTGTCTGAAAGCTTCAAAATTATTTCAAGAGCAAATAAACTCCCCCTGAGCAACAAAATTCAATAAAAAAATGGTTTCTGCATTGAGATCTGCAGGGAGGTCAAGTTTTCCATGCTGGGGGAATTAGGTTTTAATGCCATCATTAAAAGATGGTGGAAGAGATTTGGGAAAAGTTCTTCCAGCAAGGAGAGGAAGCTCCAAAGAACCTGCCCAAAATGGGTCTGGGTAAGACAAGGATTAAATTTAAGACAAAATTCAAACTATTATCACTTCATTGATGGATTCACTTCCAGTTTTTCTCTTTATTTCTGGAATAAAGAGCAGGGAGTGTGCACAGCACCAGGAACATGTGGGAAAACCAGGAGTAAGATGCTCCCACCATTCCAGAGGCACTTCCAGTTTCAGGAGAGTTTCCAGCTCTGTTTGGGTGATCCAAGATTCTCTGCTGAGCCCTCAGAGTGCACAGAGCTGTCAGAAGATGCCAAAAGAGGAAGGAAATAGAAGGAAATAAATCAGAACAGCAAAGCAGGAAGAGCAGAACAGACCAAGGACTGGAATTCTGTGGAGCCAAATCCAAGTTTTTCTCCAAGTTTTATTTTATTTCACTTGCTGGAAGCTCCTTCAGGACCAACTGTGGTTCTTTAACAGAAGAATCCTCCTGGTTGCAGCCAAACAGGATCTCTGCTGGATGGAGGGCAGCTGGAAATTGGGATTATTCCATCCCACACTGCAGCCTTGGAGCTGTCAGAGATCCAGGGATTCCCAAAAAGATTTCACACTCCAGCCCCTAGCAGCTCCTGAGGAGCAGCCACAGCTCCCTGCTCTCCCACAGTCCCAGGAAAGAGGGAGGAAAAAGCAAATTCTTGGTCAAAAGCAGACCCTAAACCCCCTGCAGTCTGAGCAAACCCACAGGATCACCTCCCAAAGGATCCCCCTGGATTCTCCTCAGGAGGTTTTGGCCCTGAACAGCTCCTCTGTAAGGAATTCTTGCTCCCAAGAGATGGCAAAGCCCCCTCCTGCAGTTCCAGCATAAACCTGAGCTGTTCTTTTCTTGCTGAGGATCCACTGGAGATCTCCTTCCACACTTCTTTGATGAACAAGTCTCTCAGAGAGATATTCACAAGGAAAACAAGAGAAAAAAAGAAATGGAAAAGAAGGGGGGAAAAGAAATGGACAAGAAAATGCAGAGAAGAAAAAGGGTTCCTTGCAGTCAAAAAAGAAAGTTTGGGAATTTCTTCTTTCCTGATCAACACCTCAAGGCAGCAGGAATCAGCTGAAGACCCAAGAGATGAAAAGAGCTGGGAAAATCTGGCAGCTCCCCCAATCCAAACCCTTCCCAAGAGGCTCTGACCACGAGCAGAGGGAAGCTCAGCAAGGCTGGAGAGGCAAAACCTCTGTGAGAGCTCCAATTTCACAGCAAAACTGGAATCCAAGGGA
The DNA here is from genome assembly GCF_022539315.1 of Serinus canaria. Classification (NCBI taxonomy): domain Eukaryota; kingdom Metazoa; phylum Chordata; class Aves; order Passeriformes; family Fringillidae; genus Serinus; species Serinus canaria. The sequence goes on along the minus strand of NC_066336.1, from coordinate 4,438,228 downwards.
AAAGCCTGGCCCTGGGTGACCTTTGGGTTCTGGAACACAGAATTGGCTGATTTTTATTGATTTTTTTTTTCCTCTAACAGGTGTGATATTTAGCTGGGAACCAAAAGCCACAGCTTTGTTGTAATTCTAAGTTAATGTGACTTTTTTGACTTCTGTGTTTGCTTAGGACACGTTTCAGAAGCTTTGGGTTATCCTGGGCACCCCAAATCCCATTTTTAAGGCTGATGTAAAAGTGAGGAGGTATCTCCTGGTTCTGCAAAGCCACTTCTCCAAGCAGCTCCAAATATTTTGGAGAAATATTTCTTTTAACATCAAAGTTTATTAATAACTCCCAGATGGCAACTTTCCCACTCAGCCTGCCAGGTCACGATTTGAGATTGCAGAGGCACAACCAAGTAAAGGCAAAAGAAATGAATTCTCTTTTATTCAAACCAGGCTGTGCTGAAGAACTGAGGTTTAGCCAGGAAATATTGGATTTATTGCTTCCTAATCCCAACTATTTCACTCAGGGGAAGGTGTTTGGGGTGGGCAATGAGTCTGGACTAAATGAGTTCAGATTTATTTCCCCCTTCATGTCACACTTGGTTGGTTTTCCTAAGTGCAGGAACCACACCACTCCATCCAAACTTCCTCTGCCAGTTAACAAAGCAAACAGAAACAAGCCTCATGCTCACAAATTTGCTCAGAAGGGACTTTTCCATCTTTATTCCTGGCCAAATCTTACCGGGATTTGTTGGATTTCTCCCGTGTTGGTGATGATTTGCTGCATCACTTGCATGGTTTGTCCTGTGCTGCTCTGAGCCTGCTGGCTCTGGCCCTGGGGCTGGGCCTGCACGATCTGCACCTGCTGCCCCTCGCCCACCTGCATTGTCACAGGGGTGGTCTGCACAAAAAAAAACAGGGATGAGGATCCGGAGGTGGAAAATCCATGAGGTGGCAGGACTGGGGCAGACTACACCTACTGTCCTACACCCACTGATCACTGCTGGGCTTGGGACAGGCCTGTCCTAGACCCGGATTAAACCACCCCAGATGGAGCTCAGAGCCTGGGTGAGGCACTGTCCTGGAGGATCCCACCCAGGAACAGGACCAGGAATCTCATTTGGCCCAGGAGAGCTGAGGTTGTCCCACAGAAATGTCCAAGGTAAGGCAGGACAAGGACTGGAACAACTTGGGACAGTCCCTGGAACACCTTGGGAGGTCCCTGATCATGGACCAGGGTGAGATTTCAGTTCCTTCCCTCCTGGAAGGATTAAACCCATGATTTCCATGCTGTCACTGATGTTCCTGAGCAATCCATCCCTGAGGACTCTGTCCTGGAGGATCCCACCCAGGAACAGGACCAGGAATCTCATTTGGCCCAGGAGAGCTGAGGTTGTCCCACAGAAATGTCCAAGGTAAGGCAGGACAAGGACTGGAACAACTTGGGACAGCAGAAGGTTCTTGATCATGGACCAGGGTGAGATTTCAGTTCCTTCCCTCCCAACCCAACCCAGCCCAACCCAGCCCAACCCAACCCAGCCCAGCCCAACCCAACCCAACCCAGCCCAACCCAACCCAAGGATTAAACCCACGATTTCCACGCTGTCACTGACATTCCCAAGCAATCCATCCCCAAGGGTTTCCTCAGGCCTGGCTCACCTGGCCCTGCTGGGGCTGGGCAATGATGATCTGGCCTGGCTGGATGGTGGTGGTGGCCGTGGTGGTCTGCTGGCCCTGCTGCTGGCCCTGCACCTGCACTGCTGCTGGCTGCTGGGCCAGGGTGAAGTAATACTGCACGGGCTCGGCCGGGGTGACGGCCTGGCGCACCTCCTCCTGCAGGAAACAGGGCATGGCAACATGGCACCCACGGCCAAACACCCCCCCAAAAACATCCCCTGGCAAAGGAGCAGCTTCAACACCTCCCTCAGAACACTTCAACCCAGTCAGGGTGAGCTCTGTAGTTCAGCTCTGTGGAAATCAGGTGCCTGGGGCACCTGCAGGGAAACATCAGGAATGGGGATGGGAACATGGCACCGACCCCATGGCCAAACATCCCCCCAAAAACATCCCCTGGCAAAGGAGCAGCTTCAACACCTCCCTCAGAACACTTCAACCCAGTCAGGGTGAGCGCCATAGTTCAGCTCTGTGGAAATCAGGTGCCTGGTGCACCTGCAGGGAAACATCAGGAATGGGGATGGCAACATGGCACCCACGGCCAAACACCCCCCCAAAAACATCCCCTGGCAAAGGAGCAGCTTCAACACCTCCCTCAGAACACTTCAACCCAGTCAGGGTGAGCTCTGTAGTTCAGCTCTGTGGAAATCAGGTGCCTGGGGCACCTCCCTCCTGCAGGGAAACAGCAGGAATGGGCATGGCAACATGGCACCTGCCCCATGGCCAAACATCCCCTGGCAAAGGAGCTTCAACACCTCCCTTGGAACACTTCAACCCAGTAGGGTGAGCGCCGTAGTTCAGCTCTGTGGAAATCAGGAGTGTCCCCAATAAAGTGTGGGTAATGTGCCTTAAAAACCTCAGTGCCTCGCTGCTGAGCTGGAGGAGGAAAGGAAACTACCAGAGTTGAAAGCCATGGAACTTCCTCATGGGGCAATTCCAGCACAGGAGCAACTGCAAACACCTCTGGAAAAGTGACAGAGCCTCCTCTGCCACCCAACCCCTCTCCTGAGCTCATTCCCCACCCTCCACCGAGCTCTGGTGGCAATAAATTCACCATTTGATGCTCGCTGTTGTGCCTGGAGTTATTTCAATCCAGCTTTACCAGGCTGACAAACATTCCCAGCTGTGGGAAGAACCAGAGGCAGGCTCTGCTCTGCCTCCCTGGCAGCAGCACTGCTGCTCTCTTTCATCTCAGCAGAGAAAATCCCCTCGTGATCAACGATATCCCAGCATTTTCAGAGATTATGGGATGTCAACACTCCAGGATCAGAATTCCTGAGCTCCCCAGAGCAGTTGGATGAGGGCAGATGCAGCTCCCAGACGTTCACTCCATGGCAGAAGGCGTAAACAATCCTCTCCCAGCCACCTCGAGTTCACAGCTGAGAGTGTAGGATGTTTACACGTGCTACAACATGGGACATTCCCACTCCAGCAGCCTGCTGGAATCCCTGCTGGCCTCATGGATTCCCCTCCAGTTGATCCAGCTGGGCAGGAAAACGAAAATTCACATTAAACAGGAGCAGCTCTGGGTGGGCAGCGGGCTGGAGGGAGGAGTTTGGAGAGCAGAACAACTCAGGAGTTGCTCCTGGGAGGTTTCCCAGAGTAAGAATCCCAAAAATTCAACTGGTTGTAAAAAAAGACCAACTTTGAGCCTGGCTTTCAGGACAATCATCACAACCACCACCAAACATTTCCTGCTCCTGCAGCTCCCTGTTATTCCCATTCCCCACATCAATTCCTCTGAAGGAAGGAAGAATAATATTCAATATATTCAAATATGTGAGAGTGTAGGATGTTTACACGTGCTACAACATGGGACACTGCCACCTCCAGCTGGCCTCAGGCTGGCTCATGGATTCCTCTCAGTTGATCCAGCTGGGCAGGAAAAGGAAAATTCACATTAAACAGGAGCAGCTCTGGGTGGGCAGTGGGCTGGAGTGAGGAGTTTGGAGAGCAGAACAACTCAGGAGTTGCTCCTGGGAGGTTTCCCAGAGTAAGAATCCCAAAAATTCAACTGGTTGTAAAAAAAGACCAACTTTGAGCCTGGCTTTCAGGGTAAACTCATCACAACCACCACCAAACATTTCCTGCTCTTGCAGCTCCTTGTTATTCCCTTCCCCTCATCAATTCCTTTGAAGGAAGGAGCAATAATATTCAATATATTCAAATACATTTTCACCAGGGCAGGCCTGCAGTGAACCAGCATCCCACAGCAGCTGGGGCTGCTCTGAGCCCAGCCCTTGGGTTATTTCTGGAGTGCTCCAATCCCCAATTCCAGCTGAATCCTGAAATAATCAAGGCAACTGAGACCTCCCTCTGAGCTTCCATTCCAGGATGCTCCATCCTGTTTGCAGGAATGGCTTTAAATCCAAATCTGCTTCCACTCCCTCCCACCCCAGCATTTGTGATCTTTTCTTTCCAAGCCACAGCTGGAGCTCCCAGAGCACAACCTCAGGATTTCATTCCCAGCTCCTCCAAGAACCAACACTGCCTTGTCAAAGGAGAGATAAATACAGATTGTGACACCAGGCAAAAATAAAATAAAAAATTAATAAAAAAATCCAGGCACAGGGAGCTTTTCCACAGGATTTTCCCTGTCAATCCTTAAGCTACATTCCTACATTCTCCATTCAGGAACATCTCCCCAACCTCATTCCTCACTTCCACCCAAACCCCCCCAGAATTTCCTGGCTGGGATGGATCAGCAGTGATCCCAGATGCTGAACACACTCCTCAAGTGCTCCAGGAAAATTCCTTGGAATTCTGGAATCACAAGGTCCTGATGGGAATCAAGCAAGGAGAAGCCACAGGGAATGCTCTCCCCTCCCAAACATGCTAAAAATAGAAAAATACACGAATGAAGCACCTCAAGGATTAAAAAAAAAAGGAAAAAAAAGTGGATTTCCAAAGCCAGAATGGAAATTCCAACTGTAAAAGAAGTTTTTGTCTTTTAATTAACACCAAACTAATGAGTCTGGGAGAAATCCTGAGGATTTATGTTGATGTTTCTATTTTATGTCGAGTTCCCAGCACACCTGGCACGCTGATTTAAACCCCAGGAGCAGCAGGATGGACTCTCCTTGATTTTGGGACTTGGGAAAGTGTTTTCCCTATTTTCTAGACCTTCTGGAAATCAGGATGGGAAGTTAAAGCCAGCTCAGGGCACCATCCCAAAGGAAGAGGTGTGGATTTTACTCCATCCCTTCACTGTCACCTCAGGAAACTTCCAGGCACAAAATCCAGCTCCAACTGGGAATGCTGCTCTGCACACTCAGAGCAGACAGAATTTTCCAGCCAGCCAGGATTTGGAGTGGAAAAAAGGAAAAAAAAATTCAATTTTAGAGACAAACTTCCAAGCCAAGCTGTTCCACAAGCTCCCAAATTCCCCATTTTTTTTTTGGGACAACTTAGATTTTTCCACACTGCAAACCATCAGAACGACTTGTTGAAACACTAATTTCATTTTTTTCTTTTTTTTTTAAATTGCAGGAGCAGAATTATCCAAACCTTGAGGGGACCCCAGAGTTTTTATCCAGGAGGAAAGGGATGAGGAATGCCTGGAGCTCAGCTGAGAGCAGCAGCCTGCTGCTGTAAACATCCGACTGAAAGCTCCTTCCAGCACCTTCCAGCTTCCAGTCAAGGATGTTTACAGAGGCACTGACTGCCCCAAAGGATGCAGGAAGGGCATTTTTCAACCCAAAATGCACAGAAATCCATTTTTTTATGAGTTCAGATTCTCCCCACTGGCACCATTCAGGATCAGAAGTGTTCAGGAGTGGGTTTGGTTTGTTGTGATCTCCACTCAAGCTTGAATTCCACAAAAAAACCCCAGTGGGTTTTAGTTTGATTGATCAATTTTATTTTTATTTCAGAATTTTATTGTTATTGAAGAGCTTAAGAACCTGAAATTTAAGAATTTCCATACTTGAAATGAAAGAATTAAAGAACCTGAAATGAAAGAATTTCCAAACTTGAAATGAAAGAATTTCCAAACTTGAAATGAAAGAATTTCAAAACTTGAAATGAAAGAATTTCAAAACTTGAAAGAATTTAAGAACCTGAAATGAAAGGATTTAAAACCATGAAATGAAAGAATTTAAAACCATGACATTTAAGAATTTAAGAACCTGAAAAGCACAGGAAATAAAATAAAGAACAAACCTCATGTTTAAATCTGTGTTGCTTGATCACCTCTGTTTTCATCAGAGGGCGAAACCACGCTGGGAAAAGGATAAAAAATGCAGAATTTTGGTGTCTCACCTGCCTTTTTGGAGGTTTCAGCTCATCCCTGGGGACAATATCGATCAGGAAATCAAACTGATCAAATTTGGTGATTGCCATGGCAATGTCATTCCTCTGCAACAACAAAGGGAAAAACATTCCTCAGCTCCAGGAGGGTTTGGATAAATGAAATTAGAGGGGTTGAAAGCTGAGGGAGAAAAGGGGGGAAGGTTTCCTGCAGGTCCCAGCTGGTGGAAATTCAGTTTTGTGCTGAGCAAAGCCTCTGAAATGTGCAATAAAAAAGGTTTTTAGCAACTTGAGGCCAGTTTAATGGATCCCAGTCATGGGTGCCTGCCTCAAAATCAGCAATTCCTGCCCAGGGACAGAAGAGCTGATGTGGGCCTGAATATCCCAATTTTTCCCCTGACCTGAGGGCTTGAATTAATGGTTGCTGCATTTCCCAGTAGTTCTCCTTAATATGTAAGACTAAAAGTGAAAACCTCCTCTTTTTTCTCCATAAAATGACCTTTAAAAGTTATATTTCACTCTCCAACCATTAAAAAAAAATGAGTATTATTGAGGAAATGACACTTGATTCTCTACAAGAGCCAATAATCTGTATTTTGCTGTATTTTTATTTTCACCTCCACCCTTCCATCACCCCAAACCAAACCTCTCCAAATTTAAATCAAAACTAACACAAAATCACCCAGAAATTCAACAGCTGCAGCTGTTCCAGCAGGTCACCATCAGCTGAGAGCTGGAGATTTGTGTTCGGCTGAGTTTATTTTAATGAAATTAACAAAAATAACCTTTCAGCCGTGTACAAAACCCGCCTGGTGTTATGGAAACAAGGAGTGGGGAAGGGATTTAGGAGCAGCTGGGGTTTGGGAGCTCCTTTACCTGCAGGGTCCTGCGTTTGTTGTCCTCGGTGTGGATCCAGGCTCGCAGCGTCAGCTCGGTGATGAAAATCTGAGCAGCTTTTGCAAAGAGCACAGGGGCTTCTGCACTGATCATCTGCCAGAAAATCAGATTATTGCCCATTTTAGCACTCAAAGAGGAATTGCACTGCCTGAGTGGAGGTTGGGTGGTTAAATGGGAATTTGGGGGAGTTTTTCCCTCAGGATTTCCTCAGGTGTGAATGAGTTATGATCATGGAAGAAAAGTTTTGGTTATCTAAAATATTCTCTAAAAATAATTGTATTTTTTTCACCAAATTTCCTTTTCCTTAAAAGATATCTGGCTCCAGTTTAACCCAAATGAAGGGGGAATTTTCACCTCAGGATTTCCTCAGGCGTGACTGAGTTATGAAGAGTTTTGGTTATCTAAAATATTCTCTGAAGAGTAATAACAGAATAAATGTCAGTACATTTCAATAAATTGATGATCTCACATTGTTGGGATCTTTTCCTGTTATCCCTTCTCCTTCCCTGCCCTCAGAAAATCAGATTATTGCCCATTTTAGCACTCAGAGAGGAATTGCACTGCCTGAGTGGAGGTTGGGGGGTTAAATGGGAATTTGGGGGAGTTTTCACCTCAGGATTTCCTCGGGTGTGAATGAGTTAAGATCATAGAAGATGAGTTTTGGGTATTAAAATATTCTCTAAAGATAATTGTTTGTATTTTTTTCACCAAATTTCTTTTTCCTTAAAAGCTATCTGGCTCCAGTTTAACTCAAATGAATTTGGGGGAGTTTTCACCTCAGGATTTCCTCGGGCCTGACTGAGTTAAGATCATGGGAGAAGAGTTTTGGGTATCTAAAATATTCTCTAAAGAATAATAACAAACAGAATAAATTTCAGTACATTTCAGTCCTTGTCATCAAATTCCCAAATACTGGGATCAAACCCAGCTTATCCACCTGAATTATTGCTGCTTTTTCCATTCAAAATGGAATTAGATGGCACAAAAATCACTCTAAGTCTTTGAGAGAGTGGAGAAAAACAAAGAGGGAACTTGAGAGGAGACAGTTAAGCACTAGGGAAAACAGGAAATAACCAGAATTATTTTTGTATTTATTATACCCTTAGAGTGGTATTTATCACAAGAAAACAAAACTGCAAAATCAAAACCAAAATCTCAAATATTTCTGCTTTCCCAGCCCAGTTTAATTACACAAGGCCAAGGGAATTTTGCTAAAAAACACTTTAAAAATAATAATAATGAGAAGATTATTGAATTTAAAGGAACAATGGTAAAATATTCAGGAAAAAGGATCATAAATCCTTTTCCAGGATCATAAATTCCAGGTCAAAATCCTGAAGATACCTTCACATCTTCATCCAGCTTCATGATCTTCTTAATCCGAGCCAAGGGCAGCTCCTGAACCCTGAAATCTTTCTGCAGAGAGATGTGAGAGACTTTTTACTGATATTTAACTAAAAATAAAGGGAAAAAAACGTTCAAACAGTCAGTGGTTTCTAGAATTGATGATTCCAGGGTTGGGATCCTTTCCTCCCAGAGCAGGAACAGGTTCAAGCTGAACTTTGACAGGAATTTTTCCTTGGTTTTTTTCTGGGAATATCTCAAGCCTGGGGATGCTCATGGTTCCGTTTTAATTCCCATTTCCTGTGCCCAAAGATCAGGGATAACCCTGAAGATCTTTTCCAAGCTAAACCATCCCATGATTTTATGACTCTGCTACAATTCCAGCTCCATTTTTTTTGGACATCCCTCCTGGCTGGTTATTCCTCACTTCCTAAACCCCCTTATCCCACAGAAACACCCAATTTTCCAGTTCCCAGAGCAGGAAGCTGAGCTTGGACAGGGATTTTTCCATTATTATTTTGGGAATATCCCAAGCCTGGGGATGCTCATGGTTCTGTTTTAATTCCCATTTTCTGTGCCCAAGGGACAGGGATAACCCTGAAGATCTTTTCCAAGCTAAACCATTCCATGATTTTATGACTCTACTAAATTTCAACTCCATTGTTTTTGTTTTTTGGAGATTCCTGGCTGAGGGATTATTCCTCACTTCCTAAACCCCTTATCCCACAGAAACTCCCAGTTTCCCCGATCCCAGAGCAGGAACAGGTTCAAGCTAAACTTTGACAGGAATTCTTCCTTGAATTTGACAGGAATTCTTCCTTGTTTTATTTCTGGGAATATCCTAATCCTTGGGGATGCTCATGGATCTATTTTAATTCCAATTTCCTGTGCCCAAGGGACAGGGATAACCCTGAAGATCTTTTCCAAGCTGAACCATTCCATGATTTTATGACTCTGTTACATTTCCATTTCTATCTCCCCTGGCTGAGGGATTATTCCTCACTTCCTAAACCCCCTTATCCCACAGAAACTCCCAATTTCCCTGATCCCAGAGCAGGAAGCTGAGCTTGGACAGGGATTTTCCCTGTTTTTCTGGGACTACCCCAGCCCTGGGGTGCTCACCACGGTGAGGTTGCGGATCTCCTCCATCACCCGTGGCCAGAAGCTCTGCAGGCTCTGCTGGGCATCGCTGTTCCCTGCTGTGCCAAAGCCACCATCCGTGGACATCCTGGCACCTGGGAGAGGGAAAAAATACAGGAATGAGCAAGGAGGGGAAAAACAGGGAAAACCAGGATAGAAACAGGAGGAGGAACACACAGAGAAAAACCAGGAATGGCTTCAAATCAATGGGTTTAGGTTAAATATTGGGAAGAAATTCCTTCCTGTAAAGGGCTGGGATGGATTTCCCAGAGGAGCTGTGGCTGCTTCATCCTTGGAAGTGTCCAAGGCCAGGCTGGAGCCATGGATCCATCCATTCCTTCATCCAGCCATCTATTCATCCATGGATCCCTGCATGGATTGATCTACGGATCCACCCATCCATCCATCCATCCATCTCTTCATCCATCCATGGATCTGTCCATCTCTCCATGGATATATCCATGGATCCCTGCATGGATTCATCCATCCCTTTGTCCGTCCATCCATCCATCCATCCATCCATCCATCCATCCATCCATCCATCCATCCATCCATCCATCCATCCATCCATCCATCCATCCATCCATCTCTTCATCCATCCATGGATCTGTCCATCTCTCCATGGATATATCCATGGATCCCTGCATGGATTCATCCATCCCTTTGTCCGTCCGTCCATCCATCCATCCATCCATCCATCTCTCCATGGATCCATCCATGGATCCCTCCATGGATTCATCCATCCCTTTGTCTGTCCATCCATCCATCCATGGCTCCCTCCATGGATTTATCCATCCCTTTGTCCGTCCATCCATCCATGGATCTGTCCATCTCTCCATGGATCCATAAATGGATCCCTGCATGGATTCATCCATCCCTTTGTCCATCCATCCACCCACCCATCCATCATCCATCCCTTTGTCCATCCATCCATCCATCCATCCATCCATCCATCCATCCATCCATCCATCCATCCATCCATCCATCCATCCATCCATCCATCCGTTCGTCCGTCCGTCCGTCCACGGTGTTCAAGAGGAAAGCGGCCGCTCCAACCCCCAGTTCTGCTGCCAAACAGGACAAAGCTCCCAGGAATGGCTGGAGCTGTTCCAGGGGGGATTCAGGTTGGATTTAGGGTGAGATTCTTCCCTCAGAGGGTGCTGGGCACTGCCCAGGCTCCTCAGGGAATGGGAACATTCCCCAGGCTGCCAGAGCTCCTGGAAGGTTTGGACACCACTCTGGGAGTGCCCAGGGGCTGGATGATCCTTGAGGATTCTCCCAGGATATTCCAGTTGGGATGAGCTGAACCACCCGAAATCCAGGCTGGGAGAATCCCACTGAGGAGATCCATGGACACAGCTCTGAGGGAAACACAAACCCAACCCCTGCCAGAGGGAATGAGGGCAAAGCTTTCCCAGAGAAGCTGTGGCTGCCCTGGATCCCTGGAAGTGTCCAAGGCCACGCTTGGAGCACCCTGGGATGGGTGGAATTCCTTCAACCCAAACCATCCTGGGATTCAGGAGAACCAGGATTCACCTCCAACCCACCCCCACCACCTCTCCAGGCAGGAAAACATTTTATTATTCCAGACTGGGGGGGAAAAAGAAGAGGCAGGAAAAGCTGATCCCAGAGCAGATCCTGAAATCCAGGCTGGGAGAATCCCACTGAGGAGATCCATGGACACAGCTCTGAGGGAAACACAAACCCAACCCCTGCCAGAGGGAATGAGGGCAAAGCTTTCCCAGAGAAGCTGTGGCTGCCCTGGATTATTCCAGACTGGAGGGAAAAAAGAAAAAGCAGGAAAAGCTGATCCCAGAGCAGATCCCAGGAATATCCCACCAGAGTTTTTCCGCCCACCAGAGCACGACACCTCTGGCAAACATCAAAATTCCCCAAATCCTGCAGCAGCTGACAAAACCTGGGAGAGTTTTGCTTCATGGAGAGCAAAGGAAGCGTGAAGGAGCCTCTGGATGGGGAATTTTTGGGTTATTTTTTGCACAAATGCTTTTTCTGCTCTTTTTTTTTTGTTTGGGTGTTGTGGGAAGGAAGCAGCCAAACGGAGCCGTCTCCCCCTTGGAAAATTTGTCACTTCAGCTCCTGGAAAACAAAACCCAGAGGGAAAATCCCAACCAAACCCAAAAGCTCTGAGCCTGCAATTCCACCCTGAGCAGCATCCTGAGGTTTTTTTCCATGGAAAAACACCAGATCCACATTCCAAGAGGTGGGATGGGGATAATGGCCCCATCCAGGGAGGGCCCTGGCACAATTTTTGCTGGTTTTTAAATTTAATTTCATTTAAAATGTGATTTTCAACTTTTACAAAGTTCCTCCTGTGTAAGAAGCCAAGCAAATCCACAAATTTTCCAATATTTTGGAAATTTATCCAAATAGTCCAAGGGATTTGCAAACAGGGAATGTCAGAGGGAAGGAATCACAAATTCCAGCTGCTTTCCATACAAAATTCCCAAAATTCGGAGGAAAATCCCATAGGAAAAGCAGAAAATCTTGCCCAAAATCCCATGGAAAAAGCAGAAAATCCTGCCCAAAATCCCATGGAAAAAGCAGAAAATCCTGCCCAAAATCCCATGGGAAAAGCAGAAATTCCTGCCCAAAATCCCACGGAAAAAGCAGAAATTCCTGCCCAAAATTCCATGGGAAAAGCAGAAATTCCTGCCCAAAATCCCATGGGAAAAGCAGAAATTCCTGCCCAAAATCCCATGGGAAAAGCAGAAATTCCTGCCCAAAATTCCATGGAAAAAGCAGAAAATCCTGCCCAAAATCCCATGGAAAAAGCAGAAATTCCTGTCCAAAATCCCATGGAAAAAGCAGAAAATCCTGTCCAAAATCCCATCTGTCCCTGGGAATTTATTCCCTCTTATCCCAAATCCCTCTCTGGCTTCCAAAGTTGTCCCAATAAAAACAAAGCACCAAAAAAATCATTATTAAATTAAATTGTTAGAGCTAATTAAGCACTGAACCCACAGCACCATCATCATTCCATTGTCATTATTAAAATATTTTTAAAAATCCCAAATTATGGACAGGCAACAAATTAAAAACCAATTAAAACCAACCAGAATAATTAAAACTTTTTCAATTGAACGCTGATTTATTTATCCAAAAAGGTTCTATAAAATCCAACAGAGCAGTGGGAAAAAGGGATGGACACAAACCCAGGGGAGGCTGAAATTCTGCTTAAAAAAAAAAACATTTTAAACCAAATTTTAAGAGATTAAAAGTTTTTTTTTAAGAATTAAATGCAACCAGTGAGGGTGTCAGGGGGTGAGGCTGCAAAATCTTGGAAAATTCAACACCTGAGCACTCCAGGTGCTTCCCAGGGAGCTTTTTCCAAGGAATATTTTGGATTTTTCCACCTTTAAACTCCAGAAATTCTGCACCCCATCCCCTGTGCTGCCAGGGATTTTAGAGGGGAATTTTAGGAAATTTATGGGAAAACCCCAAAGTGGGTGGGGGGATCTGGATCCCAATTTCCAGCTCCTCATTCCAGGCGAATTTGGGACAAAGAAATGATTTTAATTTGTATATTTATAGAAATCCATTTATTTCTGTATTTATGGAGAAATATTTATTTAATTCTATAATATTCAATATTCCCACCACTGTCTTAATTTAATAAATTAAGTCATCCAAATTAAAAATTAAATATTTTTATAAAAGTTTTCCCCTCCTGCTAAATTCAAGCCTGACCTGAAGTGCTCCAAGGCATCCAGGATGGTTTAAATTCCTTTTTTTTTTCCTCTTTTCTTTTATTTTTATTGAAATAAAAATGTTTTGGTGTTACAAAGATGTAAATCTCCCTCAGAAAGGGACAATTCCTGCTCTGATTTGAGCAGGAAGTGAAATAAAGAGAAAATCCCTTCAGCTTTTGGGAATAACTCCCAAAAAAATCTCATTTTTTAACCCCCAGGATGCTTTGGAGATCTCCTGAAGCTCCTTCTTGCTGTGGTTTTAAACTTTTAATAAAAGTTAAATTATTCTTGATCATAAGGAAAGAATTTAACTCATAAACAGCTTTAAAAATTTAAATAATTGATGAAAAACAAGGGTTGTTTTACAAGGTTGAAGTTGCAGGTTAAAATTTGAGGAGGAATTGAAAATTAAAATTTCCAGAAAAAGCAAACTGCTGGAAAATTAAGGTAGAAAAATTAAATTTAGAGAGAATAAAATTTTAAAAAAATCAAATTTTTATGGAGAATAAAGCTAAAAAAAATCAAACTCATAGAGAACTAAATGTAACAATCCAACTTCGGGAGAATAAAGGTAAAAAAACCAAATTATAGGGGATAAAACTAAAAATCCAACTCCTATAGAGAATAAAGGTAAAAATCCACCTCATAGGGAATAAAACTAAAATAAAATCAAACCCATAGAGAATAAAATTTAAAAATCAAACTTTTACAGTTAATAAATCCAATTTATAGGGGATAAAATTTAAAAATCAAGTTCATAGGGGATAAAACTAAAAAAATCAAATTCAGAGGGAGAATAAAAGCAGAAAATCAAACTCTAAGAGAATAAAATTAAAATTTTCCTCATAGAGAGTAAAACTAAAAAAAAATCCAACTTCTAGAAAAGAAGAACAAAAAGAAACCCCTGAAGATCAGAAATTCACTCCTTAAAATGGGACCTTCCAAAGGTGGAAAAAATCCAAAAGAACTGGACTAATAAAGAATAAATTATAATTTATTTGTTCATAAATCCATTTCCAGATTTTTTGCTGCTCTTGACCTAAAAAAGATCAAGCAGAACTGATTCTTCCCCAGCCTCCTGCAAGCTGAAGACATCAAAAATATTCCAAATTTTGGGTGAAATCGAGATTTCTGCAGGATTTTTATTCGGATTTTTTTTATTCTGCAGGTCGTCCTCGTGTGCTGCCAACACTTAAAAGCTGAATAAATCCTAATTTCTAGGGAAATCAATGATTCTAGGGAGATAGAAATTATTATAATTAGGGAAATAAATTAAAATTATTTCTTTTTGCTTCAAGATGCTGCCAATGACCTTCATGCTCACAGGGAATTCTCCAATCCTGGCCCACAGGCGGCTCCAGAAGTTCCTCCAACATCCCCCAAATTATTAAAAATCTGATTTTTGGGCACATTTCTCCCCTTATTCCCTTCTTCACCAAAACTGTGCCAATGCCAAGGAGTGGAATAACCCCGAGATGAGGCTCTGGGAGCGTTAATTTGGAATTCAACCCCAAATCCCACTTGGAATAAAACTCAAACCTCAGCCAAGCCTGACAGGAGGCAAAGCTCAGCCTCGAGGCCCTGCGCCCTCATCCTAAAACCCTTCCAAGAAGTTTCACCGATTAATTATGATTCATTTCTCAAACCAGCGCTTTTAACCTCATCAATCCCCCACCAGAGAGGGGGAAAAGGTGATTTTTCACCCTGGGAGGAGCAGGAACAGCCACGGAGCGCTCCAAAATCCCAACTTCAATCCAACCCCGCGCTATCTCCGTGTCCTTGATGCCCTCGGCCACCGCCAGCGGCTCCGTTTTTTCCTCCTCTTTTCTTTTTTTTCTTTCCTTTTTTTTTTTTTTTTTTTTCGGTCCAAAGTGCCGCAAACAAACTTTGTCCTTCAGAGTGTTGGCTCGCAGCGCTGGCATTTCAAGGTCACTCGTGCAGGCCCCGCTCCAAGTCGGGCTCTGGCGGGGCCGGAGCGCGCCCGGCCCGGGGCTCACCGGGGCCCCGGGACCCCTCAGCGCCGCCACCCCCCGCTCCCCCCGTGACCTTCGCCACCGACTTCCCCACAAAAACGACAACAAAAGGCGGCCAGCCCCAAAGGGGGTTCGGGGGTGCCGCGGCTCCGCTGTCGCCCCCCGGCCCCGCGGGGTGATGGCGGCCGGGCCAAGGGCACCGCGGAGCCCCCGCCGCGCTCGGGGCACCCCCGCTGCTTTGTCCCCCCGCCCTCCGGCGCTGCCCTCACGCCGTTACCGGCGCTGCGGGAGGCTCGGCGGGTTGCCCTGAGGGTTTAAGCCTGAACTCGCACCGGGCACCTCCCGCCGCGCCCCCCCCTTCCCGCACCGGCACGCACGAGCATCCCCCGCCGCCGCGGCCTGTCCCCGGCGCACGGGCCGCCCTCCCACGCCGCCACCGCAGCGGCAGCGCCCCGGACTCACCGCAGGCCGTGCCCGCGGCCGGGGGTTCCCCGCCATGGCTTTGTCTTTGAGTGACCCCGGGAGCCGCGGGGGCCCCCCCGGGCCGGGCCGTGCCCGCGGCCCCTTTAACGGCGGCGGCCCCGCGCGCCCCGCTGCGCGCGCCCGGCCCGCCCCGCACCCGAGCCCATTGGCTGCGCGCCCCGCGGTCGAGCTCTCCCATTGGCTGCGCGCCCCGCGGCCCCGCGCTCCCATTGGCCGGCGCCGCGGCGCAGCCTCGCCGGCCGCTTCCTGCTTTAAAGTTACCTTGAGCGGCGGCCGCAGGGGTCAGGCAAGCCCCGCCCCTCAGCCCCGCCCCGATTGGCCGCCTCGCCTCCTATTCAAACGCCTGAGGAGGCTGGCGGGGAGCGGCGGCTGATTGGCCGGCGCGCCTGTCAATCACGGCTGTTCCCGCCACACCTTCCCGGCGGGGCGCGGGGCCGCACGTGCGCGAGGCGCGGCGGGAGCGCGCGCTCCGAGCGCCGAATTCCAGAAATTTTGGGAGCTTTGGAGATGAGGCAGCCCCAAGGCGGGGTCAGCCGGAGCAGGTGACACAGGGACAGCTCCAGGTGCGGCTGGGATGTCTCCAGAGGGAGCTCTGCCACTCCCGTGGCACCTGGAGCAGGGGTTGGGATCCCACCAGGCTGCAGCACCCCACAAACATTCCACAGCATGAGGGAAAATAAAAAATAAACAAGAAAATGAAAAGAGAAGCGGATTTTCCAAGTCCTTGGAACAAGCTCCGAGGCCTGGGCAGGATGAATCCCTGCAAAATTCCCGGCGGGAAGCGCAGGTGGAGCTTTCACCTCCAAAATCAACAATTTCCCTTTGGTTTTAACCAGCCCCAGCAGCGCTTTGGGTGGGATGGGAATTTGGGAATGTTGTGGGAATGTCTCACAATAAAAAAGCTGTGGACATCAGAAAATATTATTATATATTTTTATATATTGTCATATATATGCCCTGATATTATAGTCTATATATTTTTATATTATTATATATTATTATATTTTATATATTATATTCCTGTATATCCTATTATATTATATTAGTACTAATATATTATAGATATAATAGAATATAAATTATATTATATTATATTCCTCTATTATGTAGTATTAATTCCATTATATTCCATTATTATATTCCTATATATTACCTTATATTAATTATATTATATTAATCCCATTATATATAATACCAGGGGATATATATAGTAATATAATAATAATATAAAATAATACCTCTAGATGCAAAAATCCCATTTTTATCAACATCACCCCCATGGATTTGGAGCTGTAATTGCAAGCTCTAATTTCCTGCTGACAGGATTATCCAGAGGGAAAAATCTTGGGAAGCACAGCCAAGCCCTGCAGATTAAATCACTCTGAATCTGATAAAGAGGAGAGATTAATTTCAAAATAATCTTCCTGTTGGTTTGGGGGACTAGAACTGGTTAAAACATGGCCTTAAAAATGAATAAATCCACTCTGTTCTCTTCCTGTGGCATTCCTCAGATAGGAGCAGGGCCTGGAAGCTGAGGAATTCTGATTGTTGGAATGATGTGAGGCACTTTGGGTGGAATGGAAAATGGCCTTGGCACGTCCCAGGGCTCCCAAAGCTGCTCCCAGAGCGCTGAATAATTCCTCGTGGCAAAAAAATGGGAAATTCTACAATAAAGGGGTTATTTGTGGGGGAAAAAACCCAGATTAATTATGGGAAGTTCTACAGTAAAGGGTTTATTTGTGGGGAAAAAACAAAAAAACACTAAAGAGTTTGTTTATGGGGAAAAAAAAAACCCAAATTAATTTTGGGAAGTTCTAGAGTAAAGGATTTATTTATAGGGGAGATAAAATCCCCAAATAAATTTTGGGAAGTTCTACAATAATGGGTTTATTTGTGGGGGGAAAAAAACACTAAAGGGTTTGTTTATGGGGGGAAAAAAAAACCAAATTAATTTTGGGAAGTTCTACAGTAAAGGGTTTATTTGTGGGGGGAAAAAAACAATAAAGGTTTTATTTATGGGGAAGATAAAATCCTCAAATTAATTATGGGAAGTTCTGCAGTAAAGGGTTTATTTGTGGGGAAAAAAAAAAAAAACACTAAAGAGTTTGTTTATGGGGAAAAAAAAAACCCAAATTAATTTTGGGAAGTTCTAGAGTAAAGGATTTATTTATAGGGGAGATAAAATCCCCAAATAAATTTTGGGAAGCTCTGCAATAATGGGTTTATTTGTAGGGGGATAAACCCCCAAATTGATTATGGGAGCCCTACAGTAACAGATTTATTTGTGGGGAGATAAAAACCCCAAATTGATTATGGGAAGCTCTGCAGTAATGGGTTTATTTGTGGGGAGATAAGAACACCAAGTTAATTATGGGAGGTCATACACTAAAGGGTTTATTTGTGCAGGGTAAAAACCCCAAATTAATTTTGGGAGCCCCTACAATAACAGGTTTATTTGTGGGGAGATAAAACCCCCAAATTAATTCTGGGAGGCCCTACAGGAAAGGGTTTATTTGTGGAAAAACCCCACTAAATTAATTTGGGGAGGCCTAAAGGGTTTATTCAATCATTGCAGCTGTTGTTGCTCTAAAATCCCAGAGGGTTTGGGTTAATTTTGGGAAGGAATTCTTTCTTGGGAGGGGCTGGGATGGAATTCCCAGGGAAGCTGGGGTGCCCCTGGATCCCTGGCAGTGCCCAAGGCCAGGATGGCACACCCTGGGACAGTGGAAGGTCCCTGCCCATGGAACTGGGTGGGATTTAAGGTCCCTCCCAACTCAAACCGTCCCATGAATTCCAGAGTTACTGGGAAAACATGGGGGGAAAGGAATGTTCTGCCCCCTGGAGGTGTCACCTCCCTCTCTGAGGCACTTCCAGGAATCCACCACTCATTCCTGGAAGGAAAATGTGCTTGGACAACCAGGAATTATCTTGATCAAGCAGAAACTGAGGAGGGACAGAGTGGCCAGGCAGGAACAATGCCCAGCTCAAGGTCACCAGGGAACTGCTGGGATCCCACCTGGAATGAGATCCTGAGATCTTGCTGGATCCCAGGATATCCTGAGCTGGAAGGATCCTCAAGGATCATCCAGTGCAATCCCACCCTGGGCATCCCTGGGAGTGATGAAACCCCAAAACCTTTCCCTAAATCCAGCCTGGAACAGCTGCAGCCGTGCCCTGGGATCGTGTCCCTGGTGTGACACTGGTGTCACCACCTGAGGCTGTCACACAGCACGAGGACAAACAGACCTCAAGGAAAAGCCCAGTCCAAAACCAAAATCTCATGTCAGAAAAACCTAAGGAAAGGCCTTGGATGTTGCCAAGGAAGTTTGATGGTTTGGTTTGTAGGGCTGGAGGAAAAGGTAAGGAGCTCATGGGCTTTGAACTGTCCATGCTCAGACAGCAATGGAGACAGGGAGGATTTATTCCCAAATCCATGGAAAATATTCCACTCACCAAGAGAAATGGCTCAGAAAAATCACCGAGTGCCACCCCCTGCCATGGCAGGGACACCTTCCATTGTCCCAGGTTGCTCTAACCCCATCCAACCTGGCCTTGGACACTTCCAGGGATCCAGGGGCAGCCACAGCTTCTCTTGGAAATCCATTCCAGCTCCTCACCACTCTCACAGCCAAGAATTTCTTCCTAAAATAAAATCTAAACCTGAACATCCCAGCTCTTCTCTACCCGCTCCCTTCTCAGCCAGGTCAGGATCACAACCCGTCTTGGAATCACAGAATCAGGAACGCTCCGGGTGAAAGAGACCTTAAAGCTCATCCCATCCCACCACACCACGTTGCTCAAGGCCTTCTCCACCTTGGTTTGGACCCTTCCAGGGATGAGGCACCACAGCACGCCCCGTGTGGCGGCCCGGTGGATCCCACCCGGTAAAACACCGGCAGGCCTCCGCGGTCTGTTTTGCCCTCCGGCCGTGAGGAAGAACGTTCCCCCGGGCACTGCCAGCCGCGAATCTCGGCTCTCCGGCCGGGGCTCCCGGGGGTGCCGAGCTCCGCCAGCCCCGGGCCTGCCGCCCCCCCCGCCACCCCGCGCCCGCGCGGGACAACGGTCCGCTCGCTGTCCTCTCCCCGGTCCGCATCCCACCAGCCAATCAGCGCCCGCCTTCCCGCGCCCGCCTCCCCTGCGCGGGCCAATCAGCGCACGCGCCGCGGCCCAGCCAATCGCAGCGCAGCCGTTGCTGAGGGGGGGGCGCAAGGACCCCTTGGGCCGCCCCCGCCCCGCGCCCCCTCACGGGCCGCCGCCGCCGCCTCCCCCCCGCCGCGCTGCCCGCGTACTCACCGGGGCGGCCGGCGCCGCGACCTCCGCCTGCTCCGCCCGCTGCCCGCGCTGCCTCCGGCGCGGCCGGCGGGAGGCGGGGGGGGGAAAAGGGGGGGCGGCCGGAGCGGAGTGAGCGCCGAGCGGCCGAGAAACAAGATGGCGGCGGGGCCGTGAGGCGGCGGGGCGGAGGCTCCGCCCTTTTTTGTCGTTCCCCCCCCCTCCCCGTCCCTTCCCCTCCCCGGGCTGGGCCGCGGCGGCGCGCGCGGGCGCGTGACCCGGCGGGGAATCTCGCGAGATTTGCGGTTTGGGCGGGAGTGGGCGGGGGGATCGTGAGGGACGGGGACAAACCTGAGCGACCGGGACAGGAGCAGGGAGAAACTGTGAGGGACAGGGACAAACCTGAGCGACCGGGACAGGAGCAGGGACAAACTGTGAGGGACAGGGACAAACCTGAGCGACCGGGACAGGAGCAGGGACAAACTGTGAGGGACAGGGACAAACCTGAGGGACAGGGACACGAGGACAGGACAACTAGCGACCGGACGGAGCAGGGACAAACTGTGAGGGACAGGGACAAACCTGAGCGACCGGGACAGGAGCAGGGACAAACTGTGAGGGACAGGGACAAACCTGAGCGACCGGGACCGGAGCAGGGACAAACTGTGAGGGACGGGGACAAACCTGAGGGACCGGAACCGGAGCAGGGACAAACTGTGAGGGACAGGGACAAACCTGAGGAACCATGAGGGACAAACTGTGAGGGACAGGGACAAACGGGGAGGCATCTCGGGAGTGCCCTGAGGGGCAGCCAAAGTCTTGTCCTAAAGACCCACCTGTCCAGCTTTAGGCCTTGTATTTAGTCTTCCAGTGTTTTTCCTGCTTTATTTAAAAAAAACCAGGAGTGCTGCAATGTTTTCCAAGCTTGTTTGCTTCTCTGTCAAGTATCCTTGTAATGAATTGCGTGGTAAATAAACTTGTTAAAGATGTTGGAGTTGCAGTGAACTTTTTTTTCACACCAGGATTTGGCGTTTTCTGGGAATTTTTAAATAGGAGTTAGTTTGAAATGGATTTTAAATATATCCAGTGTTCCTGAGTTGACTCACTCCCAGAGTCCCATTATGTAGCTTAAGTATATCTGCCCACAAAAGAAGAAAAAGAACTATTTTACATATCTGGGAGACCACAAAGTTCTGATTGTTCACACTGTGGGAGAAGAATATTCCTGAAATCGACTTAAATAGATAAAGGAATTAGAGATCCTTTTTCTCTCTGAGTGGAGACTTGAGGCAGATGATAATAAAAAAAAAAACCCAAAAAGCAGCCCCAAAGGGAGGGGAAGCAAAGGCTGCCCTCAAATCCATCAGTTCTGGGACAAGATCCACTGGGAATAATGAGGAAAATTAGTGAGGGGATTTATATTTTCATGAAGAAAATTAGTGAGGGGATTTATATTTTCCTTTGAAGCTTTTCCTTGAAGCCACAGAGGGCTGGAGCTGCTGCCTCATTCCCAGCCCCTCATCTGGGAATTGCCATCTCCTTTCCTGCAGGGATCCCATCCCAAAGATCCTCCAGGATCCCTTCCCCCAGGACAGTTTCATCCTCTGGATCCTCCCAATTCCACGGAGGAACCCAAGGAATTTATTCTTACCCATATACATATATATATATATATCCATGTTATTATCCATGGTAGGAATCTCTGGAATTCTTCTTTAATGGATTAATTAAATCAATTAATAGATCAATAAAGTAGTTTTTTGCATTTCCAACAGTATTTTTTCCCCTTTCTGCACATCCATTTAGCAGCAACTCCACTCCAGCAGGATATCCCTGGCAGTGCAATCCCAGGGATCATCCAGGGACGTTCCAGTGAATCCTCCCTCAGCACAGGACGATTTTCTCCTGCCATCCTGGAGCTACTTCAAGCCAAAGTCTGTGCCCTGCTCCTGCCAGCTCTCCCAATTCCCAGATTTCCTGGCTCCACGACACACTGGGAGGTGATTCCTGCTGCCTCAGGATTTCTCCCTTGAAAAAATTCCCTTTTCCTTAGGAGTGACTCCATCTTTTTGCCTCCTCATTGTCCTTCTGGTGGCCCAATTTGCAGCCTGGCCAAGTTTCTTTTTTTAATAGCGTTTTTAATATCATTGTTCAGGTTATAAAAATAAATCCCTTGAAATATTGTTTGGGATGAGAAAGGAAAGTCAGATCCCACGGGGCTGCTGCACTTCCAGTCACCCTTCCCAAAATTGATGGCTGGGTCTGCCCTGCTAGAGGACAAAATCCCATTCCCTGCAAGCACGGGGATTTGGGATTTGTGGTTTTTGTGGAAGAAATGGAAGAAATGGGACAAATTTCTGTGTCCTCCATGGGCTGGGAGCTCGGCTGCCCCAGAGGCTCCGTGCTGGCGCTGGAGTGGGAAATGTCTTGCAGCGAAATTCCTGCAGTTTTATTGGAAGTCTTGAGGCTGAGGGCGCTTGCAAGGCAGCCAAGAGAAATAAAAGCCGGGATCGTGGATCGGTTTGGGTTGGAAGGACAGTCAGGATCATCCAATTCCACCTCCTGCCGTGGGCAGGGACCCTTCCCACTATCCCAGCTTGCTCCAGCCTGGGACTGAACCCTTCCCAGGATGGAGCAGCTTTCCTGGAAATCCATTCCCCACCCTCACAGCTGCTTCACTTTGGGGTGGTTTTTTTTTTTTAAATTCCCAAATTTCTGAGCCATTTCCTTCTGTTTCAACACCGAGGCCGACGATCCATCCCCACAATTCCCTGGAAAACGCCTCATTTATTAATTAATTACCCAGCACTGCTGCTGCTGCTGCTGCCAGGCCCAGCTGTCGGAGCACCCAGCTTGGATCCAGCCCCTCTCCAGGGATTTCTGGACAATCCCCCCTTGCTCCTCCTCCTCCTCCTCCCCTTGCCACGGATCCTTTTGTGCGGCTCCGTTTCCTCCCCACCTGCTCCCTTCTCCAGCAGCAATGGATCCATTGTCTGGAGCTGCTCTGCTTTTCCCACAGGGATTGCAGCTCCACAGAGCTCCCTGTCAGCCTGCCCGGAACGTGGAGGAGCCAAGGAAAACAAGAAACAGAGGGGGAAAAAAGGAAAGGAGAAAGTGATTCTGCAGGAATTTGGTGGCACTTCGATGAGTTTGAACTCATCCAGCACCTTCCACCTGCTCATCCCAACCCTCCCACGCTTCCCACTGCGCCCCAGAGCTGGATTTGGGAGCCATGGATTCGTTTGGCACCGAGGAAAATCAGCTCAGAGCAGCAGGGACCAGGCTGGCCCTTCCCAGCTCAGCCCCCGCCATCCCCCGGGATTCCCGTTCCAGCAGCACTCTGGATTTATCCCAAACAAGCTGTTGCTTTGGGGCAGAAATCCACAGGCACAGGAAAACCTGGATAGAAATTCTTTCTGGACATGGACACTGCAGGAAAAAGGGGCCATTTAGGGCCAGGTTTTGGGGCCTGACCCTTTGTGTCACATTCCCAGATGGAAGTGCCACCTCCCACCTGGTGCCTGTCCTAGCTGGGATGATCCACATCATATTTAAGGATATTTAGGAATATATTTGTGCCTGGACACTGATTTTTTTTAATTCTTCTGCTTTGAAATGAAACCCCTGGGAAGATAATTTGACATATGGGTGTTGTCAAAGGACTCCTGGGGAGCACAAAATTCCTAAGGGATGATCCAGGATCAACTCTGGCCTTGTGGGTTCCCTTTTGTGCTCAGGTTTGAACCTGTGTCCTGGGAAATTTTACCTTTTCTGCTCCAGATGGGAATTCCTAAAGGAATCCTGCTCTCCCTCATTCTGCCAGCCCTCATTTCCTAAGGAAAAGCTGACAGGAATCAGGAAAACCCCCCAAAACTTTAGGATCAGCACAGGGAGCTGAGATACTCATCCTGGGAAGCCTCATTCCCAATAGGAGAGGATTTCCCAGGAAAGCACCTCCTGCCCAGTTCAACCCCCTGGCTGTCCCAGTATCCAACTGGTGAGCGCTGGTGACCCGATTGCTCCTGCCAGGAGATTTTCCAGCCTCTCCACACGGCTCCTGCTCCTGCCAGAAGTGGGACACGGCCTCCAGCAGGGAGCAGGGAAGGAGCTGACCCATCTCCAGCAGCTCATCCCACTGGGCACTTCCAGAGGGGCTCATCCCACAGCCAGGGCAGGGACTGGCACCTTCCCAGGGCAGGGTTATTCCCCACTGGGATTCCCAATCCTGCCCTAAAGCAGCCCCTTCCCATAACCCTTCTCCAGGTGCAGCTTCTCCTTCCCTGAATGCAGCTGCAGGACCTCCAGAGGAGCCTCAGAGCCTCCAGGACAGCCCCAGAGCAGCTCCAGGATCCTTTTGGGAAATCTCAGTTCTCTGGAGAGCTCCAGGAACCTCCTGAGAAGTCCCAGAACCTCCAGAGGAGCCCTAGGATGTCCCAGAACAGCTCCAGGACCCTCCTGGGAAGGCTCAGTCTTTTGGAAAGATCCAGGACACTCTTGGGAATCCCCAGCACCCTCTTGGGAAGCCCCAGGATCCTTCTTGGAAATCTGAGTCCTCTGGAAAGCTCCAGGACCCTCCTGGGCAGCCCCAGGACATCCCTGGGAAGCTCCAGAATGCCCCAGAGCAGCTCCAGGACCCTCCTGGGAAGCCTCAGCCCTCTGGAAAGCTTCAGGACCTCCCTGGGATGTCCCAAAATCTCCTGGGAAGCCCCAGGACTCCCAGAGCAGCCCCGACATTCCCACCCTCTCTCTGGGTCTCCACCCCCATTCCCTCCCCCTCTCTCCAGGATCCATCCATGGGCATTTCCCACCCTATCCCAAGGAATGGCAGCTCGTGGCACCCACGGGGGCTGCAGATCCCGGGGTCACCCTCACCTCCGGGAGGATCATCCCTGTCCCCACCCTGAGCCGAGCCTGGGAATCCTCTTAGGGCAGTTGTAGCGGGATAATCGCGCTAAGCCGCCCCGCGGTGCCGGCACGAACCCAAAAGGGAAAGCAGGAGGTGCCGAGGAGCCGGCAAAGCCGAGCTCCTTAAGGAATTAAGGGACATCGGAGATGGGAGAGCTCTGATGGGATCTCAGGACAAGGCTGAGCCTTTGGGGTTTGTCCATCCAGGGAAGCAATTCCCAGGAAATTGGTGCAGTGCAGCCCCAGCCTGGAATCTGCAGTGCCAAAGCCTTCCCAGTGTGAGGGTGGTGATCCCAGAAAAACCAAAGGGAGCAAAAAACTTCCAATGGAACTGAGAACTCCATTGCTGTGAAACTTCCTATCATCAAAAAGCAGCTGGAAAAAAAAACCCACAGAGAATCTTTTAGGGACGTTGTTTGCATTATCTCTTCCCCCTGACAATGTGTTCCCAGGAGCGGCACTTCCTCCACAAAGCTGGAAATTTCATGGAACAGCCTTCCCTGCTGGGAGAATTCCAGCTGGTTTTCCAGACTCTTCCTCACCAAGGCCCCTCTGGACAACCTCCCTCCTCCCTGAGTTTGTTTATATGCTTTGAATCCCGTTAGGAAACCATCTCCCTCCTTCAGCGCTGGTTTATCCAAGTTTCCATATTTAGTTCTTTCAGCTATTCCTGTTCCTGAACCAGCTTTCCTGCCGGGACCTGCTGCATCCCAGTTTTTCCCTCCAGCACGGGAGGGAATAATCCCACATCCTCCCTGCTCTGATGGATGCTTGCACTCACTGAGCCACCTCGATCCCAAATCCCTCCCCAGGCCGGCCCTGATCCCGGCGTTGGGAATGCCCCGTGCAGCCTGAGGTGCTGCCCATGGGATGGGGAGCTGGGAATTGCGGGATTTTAGGGAGGGACAGAGTTAAAGGCGGTGAAGGAGGCTTTGCTCCTGGCACGTGGCTCCATGTCAGCCGGCAGAGGCAACGCAGGGAGAGCGCCTGGAGGAATTCACCCCGGAGGAATTCACCGGGAGCAGGGAGACGCTGCCTAGAGGGAAATCGGTGTTTGGATCCCGGCAGCCAAGGTGAGTCCAAGGGCAGCGCTGGAATCGCCGCCTCTGCGCCCAAACCTCCTCCCTCGCTGGGATCCAGGGCACCCCAGTGTGCCCATGGTGTCCCCACGGTGTCCCCATGGCTGCTCCAGCAGGATTGGAGCTGGAGGTTGGTGCATTCCCAAAACCTAGCTGAGCAGGGTCGGCTGCGGGGCTCCGGCTCAGCCCGGAGGCTCCCGAGGTCCCGGGGGTCTGGCTGGGGGCTCTTGGGGTCCAGGGGACAGCAGAGGGGTTGGCAACTGCTCTTGGGGTCCAGCTGGGACAGAAGGGGCAGCTCCAGAGTCCAACTGGTGGCTGGAGGGTCCAGCTGAAGGGTTTTGAGCTCTAATGGGGGGTCTGGGGTCTGGCTGGGAGCTCTGGGGTTTGTTTGATTGGTGTAGGGTCCAGTTGTTGGATGTAGGGTCCAACTGGAGGCTCTTGGGGTCCCACTGATGGCTGCAGGGTCTGGCTGGGGGCTCTTGGGGTCCCACTGGTGGCTGTAGGGTCTGTCTGGGGGCTCTTGGGGACACACTGATGGCTGCAGGGTCTGGTTGGGGGCTCTTGGGGACACACTGATGGCTGTAGGGTCTGGCTGGGGACTCTTGGGGTCCCACTGATGGCTGCAGGGTCTGGCTGGGGACTCTTGGGGTCCCACTGATGGCTGTAGGGTCTGGCTGGGGACTCTTGGGGACCCACTGATGGCTGTAGGGTCTGGCTGGGGACTCTTGGGGACACACTGATGGCTGCAGGGTCTGGCTTGGGGCTCTTGGGGACACACAGATGGCTTCAGGGTCTGGCTGGGGACTCTTGGGGTCCAATTAATGGGTGTAAAGCCCAGTTGATGGGTGTAGGGTCCAACTGGAGGCTCTTGGGGTTTGGTTAATGGGTGTAGGGTCCCACTGATGAGTATGGGGAGCAGCTGGAGGCCCTTTGGGTTCAATGGATGGCTGTAGGGTCTGACTGAAGGGTGCAGGCTCCATCTGGTACCCCTTGGGGTTCAGTTGCTGGGTGTAGGATCCATCTGGTGGCTCCCAAGCTCTGGTTAATGGGTCCAGACTCCCGCTGAATGCTGTAGGGTCCGACTGGAGGCTCCTGGGGACCGGCAGCTCCTTCCATCATCCCTTAGGATCCACCTGATGGCTGCACGGTCCTGCCGCTGCCGTTTGGGGTCCGGCCGCCGCTTCCCCTCGCGCAGTTCCCGGGCCGGTCCCCCGGGAGGTGCCGGTCCCTCTCCGCTCCGCCCGGACCGTCGGGGCCGGGCCCGGGGCTCCCCCGCCCGCCGCTCCCAGCAGCCCGCCGGGGCCGGGGGAGGAGCGGGC
This sequence comes from Serinus canaria, assembly GCF_022539315.1. NCBI lineage: Eukaryota > Metazoa > Chordata > Aves > Passeriformes > Fringillidae > Serinus > Serinus canaria. Next base: position 4,411,205 of record NC_066336.1, on the reverse strand, counting down.
ACGGGCGGCGGCGGCGGCGGCAGCGGTGAGTGCCCGCGGGGTGCGGCGCTCCGGGACAGCGGCGACAACCCCGGGCCCCACGGCCACCGGTCCGAGCGGGGCCGCACCTGCCCCGGAGCATCCCCGGCCGGCGGCGGGGGAGCGGGGAAGGTGAATTTGGGGATGCCCGGCGCGGCCGCGCTAGCGGGGAGCAGAGGGATGCGCGCTCCGGGAGCTCCGGGAGGAGGGATGGAGGGAGACGAGGGGACTCGACTCCCGTGGGGACAACGCCGGGGGTCCCCCCGTGCCCCACGGCTGCCGGCGAGGCTCTCCCGGCACCCCTAAATCATCGCCCAGGCTCTGAGCCGGGTGCGACCCCACAAATTCATCGCTGCGCCGAAAACGGGGGAGATGCGGCCGCGCTCTCCCCGTTCCCGAGGGCTCCCCGGGCCGGTTCCCCGGAGCCTTTCCCGGTGCGGGGCGGGCAGCGCTTCCCGGCCGGCGGCTCGGCACCGGGAGCGCCTTCCCGTGCCATCCGTCATCCCGCTGAAAGCCCGTTGACGTCAACCCCGTCCCGTACACGCCGGTCCCAGCGCCTGGAAAACCGGGATAGGGACCGGGAGAAGCGGGGAGGGTCCTGGGGAGGGTCTGCCCCGGGGCATCGCACCGGGCTCAGCTCGTCCCGGGCTTCCCGGCGGCTCCAGCCTGGGATTTGTGCGTGGATTTGCCTCTTCCTCGATCCAGAGCCTCCTCTGCCCTCCGTGGGGTTTGGGGCAGGTGCTGGGGTCGGTTCTGGAGGGCAAATTGTTCAGGAAGGGGTGAGGAGGAGTGAGACCGTGCCCTGGGATGGCCAGAGCTCCTGTGCTGCTCCCTCGTGCCACAACCACGGGGACAACAAGTGGCGACAGCCCGAGGGCAGCGTGGGCATCACCCTGGCACCCCAACGGGCTCAGGCCTGGCTGGCCACAGGGTCCCCTCTGTGCCCCGAAATGGTCCCCAGGGCCACTGTGTGGGAGGTGGCATTGAGGGTAGCCCCCACAGGAGGTGGTGGCTGTGAGGGTCTCTGTGGTGGGCAGTGCCCACTCCTGGGGATCTGAGGGGCTCTGTGGTGGGCAGTGCCCGTTCCTGGGGGTCTGAGGGGCTCTGTGGTGGGCAGTGCCCACTCCTGGGGATCTGAGGGGCTCTTGGTGGGCAGTGCCCACTCCCAGGGGTCTGGGACCCATGGGAAAGGGGTTTCCAAGGTTGGACCCCATCTCTGGGTGCCCAGGGAACATCCAGGGCTGCGCCACTTGGTTTCCATTGTGAGCTGGGAGTGGGAGGCTGCAGATCCTCCGGGAGCACGGGATGGGCTTTGCTGCCAGGCACGGGAGCCTGGGGCTGTTCTTCCACCACAGGACAAGCCCAAACCAGCCCTGGCTGATCCCCCAGCTGTTCCCAAACCATCCTTGCCTGATCCCCTGGCTGCTCCCAAACCATTCCTGCCTCATCACCCTTGACCATTCCCAAACCATCCCTGGTTTCATCCCCTGGCTGCTCCCAAATCGTCCCTATTTTCATTCCCCCAGCTATTCCCAAACCATCCCTCGTTTCATTCTCTGGCCATTTCCAAACTGTCCCTATTTTCATTCCCCAGCCATTCCCAAACCATCCCTGCTTTCATCTCCCAGCCATTCCCAAACCATCCCTGCTTTCATTCCCAAACCATCCCTGGCTGATCCCCTGGCTGCTCTCAGCTCTCCTCTCCAGCCCCAGTTCTCCTGTGCCCGTTCCTCCCCACACCGACACCTCCCCAAGGCCACTCCCGCTGTGCTCACACCTCTCTCCCTCTGTTCCATCTCCAGCATCCCTTTGTGAGGCCAAACTCCTGCCACCTCCCACACTCCAGCCTCTCGCTTTGTCCCCATTCCTGCCTTTGTGGGACAGGGACAGAGGGTGACATTGTGGCAGCTTGGCCCCAAATCCGGGGGTGAATCCCCCCCTTCCGTCCACCCCGAGCTGCTGCCATCCCTGGAGCTCAGCTCCCCGTGGGCTCCCAATGCAGCACAGCCCTTTGGGGAGCCTCACACAGATACTAAATGCAGTTTAAGGTGATGAAAATCCCCAATTTTCCTGCTGATTAAAACCGGAGCTCTGTGACAGCAGCTCTTGGCGTCCCTGTCAAGGCACTTCAAATGTTTTGTCACCACATCTCCACGAGCAGGGAGAGAGCCTCGGTTAGGAATTATTGGGAAGGGATTGACAGCCCCACTCCTCCCGCTGCCTGCCGAGATCAGGAGCTCCTTCCTCACCCTGGAATGCTCTGCTGGGAGCCTCTCCAGGCTCCTCATCCTTCCCACAGACAAAAAGACTCCTGGAGATGGAACTTTCACCCTGGAAATTGGGAACTGTGCAGATTTTCGTTGTTGGGTGGTGAAGCAATGCCAGAGCTTTTGGCCTTATCCTCTCACAAGTGCTCTGGGGAGCAGCAGCACCTTGCTGGGATCCTCCCGTGTCCCTCATCCCATCCTCCTGCTCTTCCAGGAATGCAGGAGCTGCTTCCACCCCTGGAGAGCCACCCCAGCTCCCCGTGCCACAGCGAGGGGTGTTTGCCGCAGGCTCTGCCCTCTCCTGGCATGGCTCCGGCTCCCAGAACTCTTCCCAAGTTTTCTGCTGAAGCTCGGGAATAATTGTGCAGCCTTAGCAGTTAAAAAAGCAACTTTTCCTGCAAACAAAGCTGCTCACCCCCAGATCCTGCTGGGCTCGGGAGCCAGCTGGGATCTGCGAGATGGATGTGGCTGGGCAGGGAATGTCAGATCCAGCTGGGCTGTTGGCACATCCCGCTGCTGGATGTGGATTTGGGGATATGGCTGGGTTCTGTGACCCATCCTGGAGCTGGTGGCTTGTTCCTGGAGACCCCAGGAGCACTGGGCAGGTGCCAGCAGACAAGGGTGGCACCTGAGGGATTTCAGGAGCTCCTGGAAGGCACCAGGGATATTTGCCAGTGTGGAATGGGGAGGACCAGGGCGATCTGCTGGGTGCTGCTGGAAGGAAATCAGATGTTCCCTGCTGGTAGGAGCAGCAGAAAGCCAGAGCTGAGAGCAGCCCTTCCCCTGGAGGAAGCAGCTCCATGAAATATTGATGGGATTCACACACAGCAGCCGAGCCGTGCGAGCTGCATTGCAGAGCTCGGAGCCGGAAAGGCAGCGGCAGCCGGAACGGGAAAAGCTGCTCTCCACCTTCCCTCTGTGCCAGGGACATCAGCCACAGCCCTGGCATGGCCCTGCCAGCCCTCGGTGCCACCAGGACAAGGGTTAGGATCTGACTGGGGCCATCCCATTCCGACCCATCCCAGGTTTCTTGCATCCCCATGGAGCTGCCCTGGTTTTTGGGGCCGCACGGCTGCAGCGCCCCACTGCCCACGGTGCCAGCTCCTGTGTGTCCCCAGCCAGGTCCTGCTCCGTCCCCAGCTGCCTGTGGTGGCCACAACCAGCACCAAGGTGCCACCAGAGCAGATTATCCACGCTCTGTCCTGGATTATAGGTTGGACCATCGGGAATGCCCCGTGCTTGCCGCAGTGTCCCCGTGGCTCTGGTGGCCAGTTGGGCTCGGCGGGCGCTGGCTGTCCCCCAGCCCGGCCCTGCCGGGTGCCTTTTGCTCCTCAGATTCCTTGATGTTGCCAAGGAAACGCTGGGATTCAGCACAGATCTGATTTAACCGGGCGCAGACGTCACGCAGGGACACGGGGGACAGGGACAGCGTGGCCAGGGCGCAGCCTCTGCTGTCCTGCAGCTCCTTCCTCACCAGGACGGGCTCAGCCATGCATGGCCTGGAATTCCACACCCATCCCACCCTCCCCGTGGAAGATGGGCACAAAGCGGGTGCAGGAGGATTCTGTGTCCCACTGGTTCCCCATGGAGGATCCCACTGGGTCCTCCTGGAGCTGTGGCATCCAGAGGTGGACACATCCTCTGGGAATGGGCATGGAAAGGGAATTGCCATGACCAAGATGTGTTTGGACACAGCAGGACTCAGGAAGATTCCCATGGGACATTTCTCCTGTGTTGCTGCTGCCTGGAGACCCCATGTGGGCTGTGGCTCCCACTCTGGACCCCATTGGTGCTCCCAGTCTGGATCCCACCAGTGCTCCCAGTCTGGATCCCCCTGGTGCTCCCAGCCTGGATCCACTGGTGCTCCCAGTCTGGATCTCACTGTGCTCCCAGTCTGGATCCCCCTGGTGCTCCCAGCCTGGATCCCCCTGGTGCTCCCAGTCTGGATCCCCCTGGTGCTCCCAGCCTGGATCCCCCTGATGCTCCCAGTCTGGATCCCCCTGGTGCTCCCAGTCTGGATCCCAGCAGTGCTCCCAGCCTGGATCCCCCTGGTGCTCCCAGTCTGGATCCCCCTGGTGCTCCCAGTCTGGATCCCAGCAGTGCTCCCAGCCTGGGTCCCACTGCAGGAGCAGATGGAAGCATGGAGAGCCCCTGGAGCAGCCCCAGCTGCTCCCAGGCTGGAGGAATGCCATCCCACAAGAGCCATAGCCGGGTCTTTGGAAGAGCCGAGCCCTTGGGGACACCCCTGGTCACTGTCACTGTCATCAGACGCTGAGCTCTCCACCCACACCACGGCCACCAGCCCTTCCCATCTCGATGGAAAACCAGTCCAGGCTCCCATCCCAGCACCTGCCCTTTGGAAAACCATCCTGAGCAGAGCCATGGCGTGGGATTTGCTCCAGGACCTTCCTCCTCTTCTTCCTCCCTTGCTAAACCTCACTCATCCAGCAGCCAGGCCTTTTTCCAGAGGCAGCTCCTGGGGGATCCCTGAGCACAGCCCCATCCAAACTTCCCAACTTTCCGAGGAATGGAGCACATTTGGACCCATCTTTTAATTTTAAGCTGATGCAGCAGTAATAATGCTGCACCTGCAGCAAATCCCAGCCAGGACAGAACTTTGCTAACCTGCCTGAGCCAGGAGAAGCTGAATTCCAGGACCTGGAGTTCCTCCCAAATTCCCAGCTCACGTGCACCCAATTATAGCCCTTGTTGGGCAATTAAAATTATACAAGCAGCTGCCTATCAAAGCTGAAGCAATTAATTGGAATGAAATACTTTTAGGGGAAATAAGCCTTGCCTTATTCCCAAATTCCTGGAGGAGCAGGTGTGTGGGAGCTGGGATGCTGCAGCTGGCCCTGGTGTGTTGTTGCCTAGACAGGGCCTCGGGGTGGCAGCTCTGGCAACCTTTTTACTCCCAAAAAAAGCTGATTTTAGGACCTACCTGCTGCAGTCATCCTCAGTTTGCAGTGGTCTCCCTCCAGGCTCGAGCAGCCCCAGCCTCACAAGGACAGGAAGAACCTCCTGCCCCACTGCCAGGTTTTCCAGCCCCGTTTTTCCCTTGATGGTTTTGAGGGAGCAAACAGCTCCCAAAATCCCTCTGCCTCCTTCCCTGGCAAGGCAGCATTGCCAGCCACCCCCACCGTGCTCATTTAGCACCTTCCTCCTCCTCCTCCTCCTCCTCCTTTGCCACCTGTGTGGGGGCACCTGCAGGGCTGCTCCCTCCTTCTCCAGAGCTTTTCTCAAAGTGCCTGTTTTCCCCATCAATATTTTGCCCCTCATTCCCATTTCTGTGGTGAATTTGGGGCCATCACTGCCTGCCAGCCCTGGGCTGTCCCTTCCCACACCTGCAGCCCCCCTGGCACTGCCTGGTCACCAGGCTCCGTCCCCTCCTGGGGTCACCTGTGCCCCCCTGTCTTGCCTCGAGCCCCACTTTTCCCATCCCTGCCATCCCCGTGGCATCTGTCGGGATCCAGGGGGGTCATCAGCTCCCTGAATCCCAGCCCGGGGATGCTCCCAGCACATCCCACCCCGCTGGACCACTGTGGCCCTGCTCGGGGCTGGGAGGAGAACTGGGTCAGCCGTGTAACCATGGAGATGCTGAGGGAGATGCTGAAGCAGCGCCAGCACAGCCCCGGCTCTCCAGAACCCTGGAAGGATTCACCCGCCCTGGCACCCTCCGGATCCGGCCGGGATGGGGCTGGGAGGCTGAGCCGAGCCTCCTCCTCCTCCTCCCCGGCGCAGGGCCGGTAAGACACCTCCATCTCCTCTTTTCTTTGAATATTTTTTTGGGGTGCCACGAGCGGGGAGGGGCAGAGCTCGGCCCCCGCCATCCACACGCAACAGGGATCCCGATTTTCCTGCCGCTTGTGCTCATCCATCGGCGATGCTCCAGCCATGACACGGCTCCCGGCGCTGTCCGCGGGCTCCGTGCATCCCTCGGGCTCCGGGTCTGCCTCGCCGGGGAACTCCCCGGGGCTGCCGGTGGTCGTTGTTTCCCGCAAGGACGGAGCGTGGCGGCGGTGAGCGCTGCGGGGGCTGCGGCGCTGCCCCGGGAGCTCGGAACGCGGTGCCCTGGCAGGGCAGGAGCGGGCGGGATGCGGCGTCACGGTGGATGGCTCCGAGCATCCCTGGTTTGGGATCCGGGGAACAAATACCTGGAGGGGAACGGGAAATGGGGGTTTGAAGGGAAAGCTGCTGCGGTTCCCTGGCTCCCCCCGCGCTGCCGGGAAGGGGGAGCCGGGGCTGTGGTGGCATCAGGGGTGCCGTGGTGGCATCAGGGGTGCCGTGGTGGCATCAGGGGTGCTGTGGCCATGCCAGAGATGCTGTGGCCATGCTGAAGGTGCTGTGGTGGTACCAAGGGTGCTGTGACTGTGCTGAGGGTGCTGTGGTGGCATCAGAGGTGCTGTGGTGGCATCAAGGATGCTGTGGCCATGCTGAGGGCATTGTGGTGGTGCTGAGGATGCTGTGGCCATGCCAAGGATGCTGTGGCCATGCCAAAGGTGCTGTGGTGATGCTGAGGATGCCTTGGCCATGCTAAGGGTGCTGTGGTGGTACCAAGGATGTTGTGGCTGTGCCAAGGATGCTGTGGCTGTGCCAAGGATGCTGTGGTGGCATCAAGGATGCTGTGACCATATTGAGGGCAGTGTGGTGGTGCTGAGGATGCTGTGGCCATGCCAAGGGTGCTGTGCCCATACTGAGGATGCCTTGGCTATGCCAAGGGTGCTGTGCCCATACTGAGGATGCTGTGGCTGTGCCAAGGGTGCTGTGCCCATGCTGAGGATGCTGTGGCCATGCTGAGGGCACTGTGGTGGTGCTGAGGATGCTGTGGCCGTGCCAAGGGTGCTGTGCCCATGCTGAGGATGCTGTGGCCGTGCTGAGGGCACTGTGGTGGTGCTGAGGATGCTGTGGCCGTGCCAAGGATGCTGTGCCCATACTGAGGATGCTGTGGCTGTGCCAAGGGTGCTGTGCCCATGCTGAGGATGCTGTGGCCATGCTGAGGGCACTGTGATGGTGTTGAGGATGCTGTGGTGATACTCAGGATGCTGTGGCCGTGCCAAGGATGCTGTGGCCGTGCCAAGGCTGGCTCAGCTGTGGCAGCCACAGTCTCCAGCACTCAAACCCAGTCTCCAGCCCAGCTCATCTCAGCACCAGGCACCCCTGAACCCCCTATCCAGCACTCGCTCTGGACAGAAACAGATTGTGCAGAGAGATAGGGGGTAAAATCACAGGCAGGGGAAAGCAAATCCTCCCTTCGGGCTGAGGAGCCGCTCGGCTTCCTTTGCAGTGGATTATCCCTGTGTGTGTTGCATTGGAAATGATCCCATTAGCGCTCTGCTCTCCTGATCTAATTTGCTCCCACCAGAGCCTGGTGCTCTCTGGGCGGCGGGAGCAGCCAGTGGGGAACAGCAACAGGAGCCCTGTGTGTTCTCCTGGCCCTGCAGGGGTGGGGTTGTCCCAGGGATTTCTCACCTGGAGCGTGGAGGGGCCTGGGCTGGGCCTGGCTGAGCCCTGGTGCAGAGGGATTTGTGTTTGCTCAGGCACAGCCAGGGTTGCTGGTGGGGAAACTGAGGCATGGGGTGCAGCGGGACCCTGCGGCTGGGGAAGTGTTTGGGATCCATTCCCTGTGTCAGGTGCATCCCAAGGGAAAACTCAGGGGTTGCAGCAGGTTTGGAGCCTGAGAGTGGTGGGTGGCATTGGGAAGTGTCATCCCAAAAGTCCCCACGGCAGCAGATCAGCCCTGACCCCTCTTTGAGGGGGTGTTGGACATTGGCACGGGGCTGTGATGGGAATGCACAGAGCTGGGAATGCACCTGGTGCCAAGGGCTCCATCCCTCTGGAGCTGGGATACATCCCACACTGATGGCTGTGTCCCAGAGGATCCATCCCTCTGGAGCTGGGATACATCCCACACCAGCTGCTTTATCCAAGGGCTCCATCCCTCTGGAGCTGGGATACATCCCACACCAATGGCTTTATCCAACCCTCTGGAGCTGGGATACATCCCACACTGATGGCTTTATCCCAGAGGGCTCCGTCCCTCTGGAGCTGGGATACATCCCACACTGATGGCTGTGTCCCACCCTCTGGAGCTGGGATACATCCCACACTGATGGCTGTGTCCAAGGGTCCATCCCTCTGGAGCTGGGATACATCCCACACTGATGGCTTTATCCAAGGGCTCCATCCCTCTGGAGCTGGGATACATCCCACACCAATGGCTTTATCCAAGGGCTCCATCCCTCTGGAGCTGGGATACATCCCACACTGATGGCTTTATCCAAGGCTCCATCCCTCTGGAGCTGGGATACATCCCACACCGATGGCTGTGTCCCAGGGCTCCATCCCTCTGGAGCTGGGATACATCCCACACCGATGGCTGTGTCCCAGAGGATCCATCCCTCTGGAGCTGGGATATCCACCCACCTTTTCCAGGCTCCATCCTCGGACTGGACATCCCACGTGGCTGTCCCAGAGGATCCATCCCTCTGGAGCTGGGATACATCCCACACCGATGGCTGTGTCCCAGAGGATCCATCCCTCTGGAGCTGGGGGTCAGTGCTGAGCCCCCCCGGGCACCAGGAGTGGGGTCAATGCCTGGGCAGAGCCAGGAGGGAAAACCCCAGCCAGGAGGGAACTAATTAATGATATTAATGACTAATCACCCACTCACCCCTGCAAGTGATAAATCCACAAGTTCAGCGGTGCTGGAGCTGATCCCACAGCTCCTGCCAGGTCTCATCCACGATTCCCGTCAGGCCTCATCCCACCCTGCCCCACTCCCCATCCTTCTCTCCTGAAAGGGAAACATTTTTCCAGGCGCTGCCTCCATCCATTATCACAAAGTGGCTTCACTTGGCCTGCAGTTAAATAATTCACCTTTCCCTGGAAGATGGATGCTCCATCCTGCTGGAGTTTAAATATTCATGGCCAAGGGAAGGCAGCAGTGGCCGTGTGGGAGCTCTGGCATCCACCCCTGGTGCTCCCATCCAGGAATTCCCATCCCATCACCTGGAGATGTGCGGGTGTGGAGATGTTTGGAGCAGGGGATGTGCAGGGAAAACTTGGCTGGAGGTGATTTTGGATGTCCTCAGGGGGGGATGGGGCTGTACCCAAGGGACCCCTCATCCCTGGCTGGGCAGGTTGGTGGCACTCAGAGCCTTCTGCCCATCCAGGTGTCTCCTGGATGTTGGGAGTCCCACAGGGAGCTGAGGTAGGACTGGATGTTCACCCCGGGGGCCTGACCCCTTCCTGCTGCTCCTGTGGGTGGGGAAAAATATTGAAATATACTGAGGTGAAAGGAAACCTACAAAGATCATCCAATCCAACCCCTGGCCCTGCACAGACACCACAAAATCCCACCCTGAGCATCCCTGGGAGTGGTGTCCAAACACTCCTGGAGCTCTGACAGCCTCAGGAACGTTCCTGAGCGAGCCTGGGGAGTTCCCTTCCTGCTGCTCCCATGGGTGAGGGAAAATTTGGAATATACTGAGGTGAAAGGATCCCATGAGGATCACCCAGTCCTGCACAGACACCCCAAAATCCCACCCTGGGCATCCCTGAAAGTGGTGTCCAAACACTCCTGGAGCTCTGGCAGCCTCAGGAACGTTCCCATTCCCTGGGGAGTTCCCAGTGGGAAAAACCTTCCCCTGATTTCCAGCCCTCAGCGGGTTGATGCCACCCGAATTTCCCGAATTTTGCCAACCCTTCGATGGCACCACCCATCCCTGCGGGGACGATGCCACAACCCTGTCCCCAACTTGTCCCCGCAGCTGATCCCGGGCAGCAGAGCCGGTGCCGGTGCCGGCGGGCGCGCTGACCATGTTCAACGGGGATGCCAGCTCCTCGTCTGCCAGGAATGTGGTGCGCAGCTCCAGCATCAGCGGCGAGATGTACAGCCTGGAGAAGAGCGCGCGCGGCAGCGCCGACTCCGTCTCCGTCACCGTCACCGCCAGCAAGAAGCGACGCTCCAGCCTGGGCGCCAAGATGGTGGCGATCGTGGGGCTGTCCCAGTGGAGCAAGAGCACCCTGCAGCTCAACCAGACGGGTGAGAGGCCGCCCTGATCCTCCTCTGGGGGTTTGAGGTGGCCACCAGGTGTGCTTTGGTTGCCCGCGTGTGATGGAGGAGTCTAAAAATGGCACCTGAAAATGGCATCCAAAAAACTACACCCAAAAATGGCACCTGAAAATGACACCCCAAGAATGGCGCCTGAAAATGGCACCCAAAAAAAACTACACCTAAAAATGGCACCCAAAAAACTACACCCAAAAATGGCATCCCCAAAAATGGCGCCTGTAAATGAAACCCAAAAAAAACTACACCCAAAAATGGCATCCCCAAAAATGGCACCCCAAAAAACACCCTAATACCCAAAAATGGCATCCCCAAAAATGGCACCTGAGAAATGGCTCCTGAAAATGACACCCAAAAAAACTACACCCAAAAATGGCACCTGAAAAATTGTGCCTGAAAATGACACTCAAAAAAATGACAGCCAAAAATGGCACCTAAATGCCTTATATCATAAAAAAGCATACTATATAATATTTATATATATATATAATATTATATATAATATATAACATATACATTTTAATATAAAATATGATGTAGATCATATTTTATATTATATATTGTATATTATATCATATATATTATATTAAATGTATATTATTAATATACTATAATGTAATATAACATAACATAATATAATATATTATAATACAATTCTAATTATGTACATGATACAATTCTCACAGCTTCAATCCCTCCCCAGTTCATATTTCCCTAAATTTTAAGGCTGTTCCAGGGAGCTGCCAGGACAGGGCCAACCCTTGTTGGGGACAGCCCTGAAGGAGCAGGACAAAGCTGGCGATGCCACCACTCACACATGGTCACACAGCAGGGCCTGGGGACAGTGCCAGGGGTGGCCGCCCGTGCCACCCTCCTCCTCCTCCTGCTGCCATCTGCCACCGCCGGGGACACGTGGTGGGGAGGGGGGTGGAGGAAAGGGGACATCAGGTGGTGTTGGGGCTGTGCCCACACCTGTGGCACTGCGGATTGTCCCCTCTGGCATGGGGACAGGGATTTTGGAGGGCAAGGGGATGGAGAAAGGGGACATCAGGAGGCTCTGATATCATGGATGGCTGTCCCCTCTGGCATGGGGACAGGGGCACAGGGGGGTTCTGGAGGCCAAGGGGACGTCAGGTGGGGTTGGGGCTGTGCCCACACCTGTGGCACTGCGGATTGTCCCCTCTGGCACGGGGACAGGGGCACGGCGGCTTTGGAGGCCAAGGGGACATGAGGCAGCTTTGGGGTTGTGCCCACACCTGAGGGTTGTTGTCCCCTCTGGCATGGGGACAGGGATTTTGGAAGCCCAGGGGATGGAGGAAGGGGACATCAGGTAGCATTGGTGCTGTGTCATTGCAGGTTGTCCCCTCCAGCATGGGGACAAGGATTTTGGAGGACAAGGGAGTGGAGAAAGGGGACATCAGGAGGCTGTGACATCGTGGATTGCTGTCCCCTCTGGCAGAGGGACAGGGTCACAGGGCGGGTGGAGAAAGGGGACATCAGGAGCGTTGGGGCTGTGGCACTGTGGGTTGCTGTCCCCTCTGGCACGGGGACTTTGGAGACCAGTGGACGGTGCCAGCTCTTGTGGGCTGAGTGGGGCAGGTCTCAGTTGCAGAGGGGACCCTCAGCCATGCAAAGCCACCGTGACGCTGGGACAGAGCGAGGCTGTGATGGAATGGGGACACGGGGACACGGAGCCAGCCCGTGGCTCTCCTCTCCTGCCGCACCGGGGTGTGTCCGTGCAGGATCCCGTGGAGAATTCACCCGGGGAACGGTGCAGAACTCCCTGGAATGATGAAAGGCAGGGAAGAGCTGGGGGCAGGAGCTGGAGCTGATCCCGTCTCCAATTCCAGAGGGAGGTCCCAAAAAGCTGCGCAGCACCATCCGCAGGAGCACCGAGACCGGCATCGCCGTGGAGATGAGGACCAGGGTGACCCGGCAGGGCAGCCGGGAGTCCACGGACGGCAGCACCAACAGCAACAGCTCCGACGGCACGTAAGGAACGGGGCAGGGAGCGGGAAGGGCGCCGGGACCCCTCCCGGCACAGGGATGCTCCATGAAAATCCTTTGCAGGTTCATCTTCCCCACCACGCGGCTGGGAGCCGAGAGCCAGTTCAGCGATTTCCTCGACGGGCTGGGGCCGGGGCAGCTGGTGGGGCGGCAGACCCTGGCAACCCCCCCGATGGGTGAGCAGGGGCAGCGCCCGGGGGGCTCCGGAGGGAGGGATGGGGGGAAGAGGCCGCGTGTTTCTTCCCAGGGCTCCATCCCAGCGCATCCCGGGATGTTTGGGAATGCTGTGCCCTGTGCAGGGGAGCAGGGCTCAGGGCAGGGCATCCCTGAGAAGCAGCGGCTCTGCCTTTTCCCGAGGCTTCCTCTTGGCTGGGCTTCCTTTTCGAGCGTCCTGGAGCCAAACCCTCACAATCTGTCCCGCTTTTCCCTTTGAAATCCCAAATGGGGATCAAAAGTTGCGCCCTGAGTCGGAATTCCCAGCCAGCAGCAGATGGGGACACACCCCAAGGTGGCCCCTGATCCTGCCGGGGCTGGAGATGCTGGGAATGGGAAGAGCTGCCCGGTGTCCCCTGCCCTGTCCCCTCTGTCCCTGTGGTACTGGGAGCTGGTCCTGAATAAATCGATGAAGGGAAGTTCAGGGAAAGGGAAAGGGAAAGGGAAAGGGAAAGGGAAAGGGAAAGGGAAAGGGAAAGGGAAAGGGAAAGGGAAAGGGAAAGGGAAAGGGAAAGGGAAAGGGAAAGGGAAAGGGAAAGGGAAAGGGAAAGGGAAAGGGAAAGGGAAAGAGGAAAGGGAAAGGGAAAGGGAAAGGGAAAGGGAAAGGGAAAGGGGAAAGGGGAAAAGGGGAAGGGGAAAGGGGGAAAGGGGAAAAGGGAAAAAGGGGAAGAGGAAAGGGGGAAGGGGGAGGCGTGGTTGGAGCCCTCAGAGTTCCTGGCTCCTGATCCCTCCTGTCCCAGCCTCTCCTTTTCCTGGAGATCACCTGGCCTGGGTAAATCCCAGCTCTGTTCCCACCACGAGGGATAAAATCCCAGTGACAGGGATGGAGCTGCTGGGGAGGAGGGGCTCCCACCCAGACCTCTCCTGGCTCCCACCCAGACCTCTCCTGGCTCCCACCCAGACCTCTCCTGGCTCCCACCCAGACCTCTCCAAGCTCCTTCCCATCCACTGAGCCCCTAATTCCCAACAAATCCGGCGTCCAGTGGGACTGTGGGTGTGAGGATGGGGGCTCCCAGTTCCCACTGGTGGTGAGGACACGGGGCTGTGTCTGTCCCCAGGGGGAGGTGACCATCGGGCAGGGCCCTGAAGGCGTGTCCCCCCTTGCAGGAGATGTCCACGTGGGCATGGCTGACCGCAACGGGCAGCTGGAGGTGGACGTGATCCAGGCCAGGGGACTCATCCCAAAGATGGGCTCCAAGTGCATCCCTGGTAGGTGCCTGTGGAGGGAGGGTTTGGGTGCCACGCTGGGATCCTCCCAGGATCCTGCTCCATGTCCCTGCTTGTCCCTGTTCCCCACGGCAGCCACCTATGTGAAGGTTTACCTGCTGGAGAACGGCGTCTGCCTGGCCAAGAAGAAGACCAAGGTGGTGAAGAAAACCTGCGACCCCTCGTACCAGCAGCCCCTGCTCTTCGAGGAGAGTCCCCAGGGCAAAGTCCTGCAGGTGGGCAGGGACACCTCCCCCTGTCCCAGGTGGCTCTGAGCCCCATCCAGCCTTTCCTTGGACACTGCCAGGGGTGGGAGAGCCACAGCTTCTGGGGGCTGCAATGCCCTCCTTGGAGCTGGGATGTTCTCCTCGAGGTCTGGTGCCCTCCTTGGGGTCTGGAATGCTCTGGCTGGGGCTGGGATGTTCTCCTTGAGGTCTGGGATGTTCTCCTCAAAGTCTGGAATGCCCTGCTTAGGGTTGGGTTGCCCTGCTTAGGGTTGGGATGTTCTCCTCGAGGTTTGGGATGTTCTCCTTGAGGTCTGGAATGATCTCCTTGAGGCTGAGATGCTCTCCTTGAGGTCCAGGAGGTTTTCCTGGAGGTCTGGAATGATCTCCTCGAGGCTGAGATGTTCCCCTTGAGGTCCAGGAGGTTTTCCTGGAGGTCTGGAATGATCTCCTTGAGGTCCATGAGATTTTCCTGGAGGTCTGGAATGATCTCCTTGAGGTCCAGGAGGTTTTCCTGGAGGTCTGGAATGCCCTGCTTGGGCTTGGGATACTCTCCTCGGGGTTGGGATGGTTTCCTCAGGTTTGGGATGGTCTCCCCGAGGTTGGGATGCCCTCTCTGGGATCTGGAATTCCCTGTGCCAGGACCTCCCCACCCTCAGAGGGCGAGAGGAGCAAGGCCAGGGATCCCCAGAGCCCTTCCTGCCATCCCTCAGACCTTCCCAAGCCCGATCCCCGCAGGGTTTTCCCAGCTGGGCAGGATCTCCCCAGAGCCCCCAGCTCCATCAGCCCTTCCCTGCCCACAGGTGATCGTCTGGGGCGATTACGGGCGCATGGACCACAAGTGCTTCATGGGGATGGCCCAGATCATCCTGGAGGAGCTGGATCTCTCCAGCGCCGTCTCGGGCTGGTACAAACTCTTCCCAACCTCCTCCCTGGCCGACTCCAGCATCGGACCCCTGACCCGCCGCCTCTCCCAGTCCTCCCTGGAGAGCTCCACCAGCCCCTCCTGCCCGTAGGGGCTGGGATTGGCAAGGAGACATCCAAGGAGACCTTGCAGAACTGGTTGTGGAGAGCTGTAAATATCCTTCTTCTTCTTCTTCTTCTTTTCTTTTTTTTTCCCCTTTTTTTTTTTTTGGAAATTTTCAATCTCCTTCCCCCACCGAAAAATCTGCCCTGGAAGGGAGAGGGAGCGAGGAGTGGGTGTGAGGCAGGGGGGAAGGAGAGGTGAAAATTCCCATCGAGGGCCGCGACTGCCAACGACCCCAGACTGTTCCCAAACCTCGTCCTGGAAGCTCCCAGTTCTCTCCCAGCCCTGCTGGGAGCAGCCCAGTCTGGCTGAGGACGAGGTTCCTTTTTCCTGCCGCTCCCTTTCCCTGCCTCCCAGGAAAAGGTGGCTTCCCGAGGGGGGAAAACCCCGCGGAACTCAGAGCAGATCCAGCTCAGCACTATTTTTGTTCTCCAAGGAATGTAGCATCTTCTCTTATGTAGCTTTGCCACGTGCTAACAACACACTCACTGCAATACCCCAGAGAACTCGGATGGACCGGCAACATCTGCCACTCTCATCCCCTTGGTCGCTTTCCCAGCACTTTTGGTGGCCATTTCCCTGCCTTTTTTTTTTAATTTTTTCCCCCCAATTTTTTATTTTTATTTTGAATTTTTGGGTTTTCCCGGGAGCATGTAGCCTGTGACCATTGCCAAAGCAAGGGGGGGGCAGGGAAAGGGGCGCTGGCCTCCCCTCGGTGTCCGCTGGGCTTCTCCTCGTGTCTCTGGCCAAAACCAGACCCAAAGGACAAACTCTGGGAGTGCCTCGTGGCAGGAGGGACAAGGTGACCCAACGGAGCGGGAACGCCAGGATCCTGGTGGATCAGCTGCCTCCCAGCCCCCTCCTTCCCAGCTGGAGGGCTGGGATGCTCTCCTTGGAACTGAGATGTCCTCCTTGGAACTGAGATGTCCTCCTTGGAACTGAGATGTCCTCCTTGAGGTCTGGAATGTCCTCCTTGGATCCGAGATGTCCTCCTCGAGGTCTGGAATGTCCTCCTTGGAACTGAGATGTCCTCCTTGAGGTCTGGAATGTTCTCCTTGGAGCTGGGATGTCCTCCTTGAGGTCTGGAATGCTCTCTTTGGATCTCAGATGTCCTCCTTGATCCTCGAGGTCTGGGATGCTCTCCTTGGAGCTGGGATATCCTCCTTGGATCCACGATGTCCTCCTGGAGGTCTGGAATGCTCTCCTTGGAGCTGGGATGTCCTCCTTGGAGCTGGGATGTCCTCCTGGAGGTCTGGAATGCTCTCCTTGGAGCTGGGATGTCCTCCTTGGAGCTGGAATGCTCTCCTTGGAACTGAGATATACTCCTTGGATCCGAGATGTCCTCCTCAAGGTCTGGGATGCTCTCCTAGGATCTGGGATGTCCTCCTGGAGGTCTGGAACGCTCTCCTCGGATCTCAGCTGTCCTCCCTCCTTGAGGTCTGGCTGTCCCTCCTTGGAGTTTGGGAAACCCCCCCCTGCTCAGGGTTGGGATGTTCTCCTGGAGGTCTGGAATGCTCTCCTTGAGGTTGGGATTGCCTCCCTGAGGGCTGGGATGACCTTCCCAAGATCTTGGATCCCCTCCTGGAGATGTCCTCCTTGGAGCTGGGATCTCCCCTCCTCCCCCTCCTCCAGACCAGGCTGTCCTCCTCAAGCTGTGGGATTCCTTCCCAGGCTCTGGAATTCCCTTCCCAGGCTCTGGGATTCCTTCCTGGGCTCTGGGATTCCCTACCCAGGCTCTGGGATTCCTTCCCAAGCTCTGGAATTCCCTTCCCAAGCTCTGGAATTCCCTTCCCAGGCTCTGGAATTCCCTTCCCAGGCTCTGGAATTCCCTTCCCAGGCTCTGGGATTCCCTACCCAGGCTCTGGGATTCCTTCCTGGGCTCTGGAATTTCCTTCCCAGGCTCTGGGATTCCCTTCCCGGGCTCTGGAATTCCCTTCCCAAGCTCTGGAATTCCCTTCCCAAGCTCTGGAATTCTCTTCCCGGGCTCCAGCACGCTCCCCTCCAGGTCTGGGACATCCTCCACCCTTCAGGAGAGCTGGGATGCCCTCCCGGAGCCCTGAATTCCAGGCAGGAGCGGAATCCCAGCCCGGTTCTCTCCAGGGGGACACCTCGAGGGCAGCTCTGGGGTTTGGGGGCAGGCACAGGAGTTCCTCAGCGGGGTGAGCGTTTCTGGGGCTCTTTTGTTCGTTTTGTTTGTTTTTCCAAGCAGCATTTTGGTTCCCTCCGAGGGATCCAGTTCTTGTAGCAAACCCGGGAATTACGGAAGCTTTTTTTGAAGGTGCCTATTGAAATTTGCTGAAATTACTCAGGGGAGACACCACTAGAAACTTTTGGTTTCTTCATCAACAATTCCTAAATCCAATGACTGTCCTGAAGGATCAGTTGCCAAGGGAGAAGGAACGAAATCCCGACACTCCAAAAGACGTGAGGAGACTGGAAGAGGACAGGAGGTTCATGGGGAATTTCACGGGGCTGGCTCTGACCTTCAGCCTTCACCACAAAGCACCCCACAGCAGGGCTGGGGTTTTTATGGGATTATTTCTCGGCAAAAGACGGAATTCCGCGATGCACAGAGCACAACAAACCCGCCTGGGCTGCTCCTGGTGGCACCGGGAATGAAGAACCAGCTCAGCCACAGCAGAACAAACCCAAACCTGACGGAAAAGACTTTGGGATGAAGCTGTTCCCTCCAAAACCCAACCCCAAACCTGGGGTCCATAAAAACAAACCTGGGGGTCCTTAAAAACAAACCTGGGAGTCCCCAACCCCAAACCTGGGAGTCCCCAACCCCAAATCTGGGGTCCATAAAACAAACCTGGGAGTCCCCAACCCCAAATCTGGGGTCCATAAAAACAAACCTGGGAGTCCTCAACCCCAAATCTGAGGTCCACAAATCCAAATCTGAGGAGTCCTGTATCCAGTCCCAGGGGTCCACAAATCCAAATCTGAGGAGTCCTGTATCCAGTCCCAGGGGTCCACAAATCCAAACCTGAGGGTTCACAAATCCAAGCCCCAAGGTCCACGACCCCAATTCTGGGGTTGCATAACCCCAAATCTGGGAGCCCAAGTCCCCAAACTCGGCGTTCCATAACCTCAAATCTGGGGTTCCACCAGCCCAAATCTGGAGGTCCCCAACCCCAAACTTGGGGGGTTCACAAATCCAGATCTGGGCAATCATAAATCCAAACCTGAGGGTTCACAAATCCAAACTGGGGTTCCACCAACCCAAACTGGGGTTCCACCAACCCAAACTGGGGTTCCACCAACCCAAACTGGGGTTCCACCAACCCCAAACTGGGGTTCCACCAACCCAAACTGGGGTTCCACCAACCAACTGGGGTTCCACCAACCCAAACTGGGGTTCCACCAACCCAAACTGGGGTTCCACCAACCCAACTGGGGTTCCACCAACCCAAAGTGGGGTTCCACCAACCCCAAACCTGGGGTTCCACCAACCCAAACTGGGGTTCCATGACCCCAAAGTTCCACAACCCCAAACCTTGGGGTCCACAAATCCCCAAACTTGGGAGCCCACAAACCAGATCTGTGGGTCGACCAACCCCAACTTTGGGGTCTCCAAACCCCCACCTGGGGTTCCGCAGCCCCAAACCCGTGGCCAGCAGGACTCTGAGCTGTGGCCAATCCAGCCGGCGCTGCCACAGCTTTGGTGCCATCGTGACGGGGACTCGGAGCCGCTGCTGTGGCTCTGCCAACTCCAAACCACCCAGAAGGGACTGGCTGGGGTGGGAAAAGTTCATCCTTTCCCCCCGTGAGGGATGAAGGTTGAAATCCTCCTCCTCCTCAGAGGAGGGTGGGCTGCGATTCCTGGATGGAGACCTCTGGGAATGTGGGATGTCCTGAACCTCTGGTGGTTTGGGGAGTGAACTGAGTGCCCTGAGTGCTGAGCCAGGAACAAACAACGGCTTGGACTCGATGTTCCCTCCCGAGCACGGAGCGATTCCGCCAGGACAACGGAATCACGGCAAACAGAATTCCAGGAGCCTCAACCTCTGCCAGATTTTTGACTCTCCATGAGGGAAAGCATCCCAAAAGGAAAAGCTTTCTGCTCCTCCAAGCTGCTGCTCTTCCCTCTGGCTTCACCAACTCGACTCTGACGGGAAAACTCCGGATTGTCCCAGGGAGCGTGGGCAGAGCGGGGAGCTGAGCAGGGACGTGGGCACAGCTTCCCGCCCCCTCCGCATTCCTGCATTCCCTGCTCCTGCCTGGCTGCCAGGAACATCCCAGGAACATCCCAGGAACATCCCAGGAACATCCCACGGCCGTGCCTGAGGGAGCAGGGGTGGGGGACGGCAGCTGAGCGCGGCCGCCAGGGCCAGCACGATCTTCCCTGGCTTTCTGCTGGAAAAATCCCTGTGAAATTCCACCTGGGAAGGAGGAGAACCCAAAGATTTTGGCTCGTGAGGATGAGTTGGGGGAGCCACCACGTGCTCCTGAGGGCCAGCACGAGCTTCCCAGGCTTTCTGCTGGAAAAATCCCGGTGAAATTCCGCCTGGGAAGGAGGAGAACCCAAAGATTTTGGCTGGTGAGTTGGGGGTGACCAGGACAAAGCGCAGCCCTCCATGGGAGGGGTTCCTCCTGCTCCTGGAGAAGTGGGAACACCACGGAGTGACACCAAAATCCAGGAGAACGTTCCCTCCTTCCCTTCCAGTCCCCCAGGGGCTGCCACTCGCTTCCCACCTCAAACTGGTGTGGGAAACCCAAACTGGGGGGAAGCCAGGACTGTGCCAGGCTGGGGCTGCAGCTTCTCCTTCCTCAACCCCCAGGAGCTCCTGTCAGGTGTTTCCCTTCCTCCAACAAGGGGAAAACCCCAGCCAAGACACCCAGAAATCCCAAGCTGAGCCCCGTGCCAGCTCCTGAGGAAGGGAACTCCATCCCAGGATAAATTCCTGCACTCCAAGGTTGGTTTTTTCTTGTTTTTCTGGGGGGAATATTTCCTCACAAAGGGCATTTTTTTTTTTTGGATGTGCAATTTGATTTCGCAAAATTCCCTGGAAGGAATTTTGAGTTTGGTGGTTTTCTCTATTTTCTATCGAGAAAAGAAACCCAAATCACTGGATTTGCCAGAGATTTTTTTGTTGTTCCTGGAAAGAGGAATTAAAATGGAATTACATCAGTTTTGCAGCCCATTTCACACCCAGCCCCCACCTGACACTGCCAGAACTGAAATCCAAACCCCCAGCTGGAATCACGAGGATGGATCTGACAAGAAAAAAAAACCAAAAACCTTGGAATGATGCTGGAACATGCCCTGAAAGCTGACAAAATTCACACAAAGCACAGAGAACACTCCAAGACTCCAGGCCTGAGTTATCCCTGGTTTTCCACCAGCTTGGAATGGGCCAGGTTTGCCAAAGTCCAGGGGAAAAATTCCAAGAAATTGGGATCAGCCAGAATGCAGCTGCTGTTTCATCACCACCAGGGCACGCTGGAAAAGCTGGGAGAGGAGCTTTGGGTGGAGTTTTCCCAAAATCCAGCGGAATCCAGCAGCAATTCCCTGAACCTACTGCCACAGAGCACCAGAGAGGAGGAGAGGGAAAAATCCCCTCCACCTTTCCCAGCTCTGCCGACCTTTCCTCCAGGGAGGTTCCACCCGGAGCAGGAATTCCTCAGGAATGGGATCAGGATTCCCTTGGCTGACTGGGAATCTCTTCTGTTCACTGCCTGACACCACAACTTGGGAAATAATCCAGCCTGGATTCCACCATTCCCACCTGGACTCACCAAGCAGGGCAGGAAAGATTTTTTTTCCTCACACACACAAAAAAAAAAACCCCAAAACTGCACCAGGGATGTTTTTCCAGGTGGGAAAATTTTTCTTCCAGTTGACTTGGCTGATTCTGGATGGATGGGTGGGAAATGCCTGGATGTGGAATTTTGGATTGGTTTGGAAAACACCAGAATTGTGCAGATCAAGGAGCAGTGACCTGGCCTGAAGGTGATTTTCCTCATGGATGGGAAGAGCTCTCCCTGCTCTCCCTGGAGATTTCACGGCTGCAGGTGGATCTGGAGAATTCCCTGCAGGATTTGTATCCTGCTGTGCCAAGCAGAGCTGTTCCAACTGGAAGTTTTCCCTCTGCTCCACAGATCCCAGGCTGGTTTGGCTGGGAGAGACTTTAAAATTCATCAAATTCATCAAATTCCAGCCCCTCCGAGGCTGCTCCGAGCCCCATCCTGGGACACTTCCATGGACAGGGCAGGATTTCTGTTTTCATGGAGAAACCCCCTCCCAGTCCTTGGCTGGTTGGTTAAAGGTGTGAAAATCACTTTTAGGAGATGAAAAGCTGCAGGAAAGACTTTTTAGGGGAAAAAAATAAAAATGAAAGCATCCCAAATAACGGGGTTGGAATTCTGGGGGTCACTCCAGGACTGGGTGGGACAATCCCGCTCACCTGAGGAAGATTTTGGGTTGAAAAAGACACAGAAAAGTGTCCAAGTGTTGGTCTGGGTGTCTGAGGAACCTCCACGTTGTGGGACCCCCGAGCATCCCTCAGGAACACCGGGATGGACTCCAGGAGGATCCAGGAGGATCCAGGAGATCCCAGTGCTCCCCCAGGGCCTGGAGCTCCGGTTGTTGCTATACCTCATCCTTTCCTTTTCCTTGGATCCTTCCCTTTTCCCACTTTTCCCATTCCTTTAG
Organism: Serinus canaria; assembly: GCF_022539315.1. Taxonomy (NCBI): domain Eukaryota; kingdom Metazoa; phylum Chordata; class Aves; order Passeriformes; family Fringillidae; genus Serinus; species Serinus canaria. The sequence continues at coordinate 4,389,514 of NC_066336.1, read as the reverse complement.
GACCCAGAGCTTGTGCACTCGGCCACATCCAGGCTTTATTTTTATTTTTGTTTGTTTGGTTTGGTTTCCCTGTGGAATGAAAAGCAATCCATGATCGGGGTGGGCACCTCCCAACCCTGCTCCCTTTGGGATTGGAGCCCAAGGCAAGGGAATCCCGGGCTTGGAGGGATGATCCAGAGGGATCCTGGGCTTGGAGGGATGATCCAGAGGGATCCCTGTGCCCCTTGTCCACCTTCCCTGTCCAGCAGCCCCTCCAGGGCTGCCCTGAGCCCCCCAAACCTTCCCAGGGGTGGGCGAGGGGCTCAGCTCCAAAATCCAGCGCTGCTCCCGCCCCCGGGAGGGCACAAAGCCCTTGGAGGGACACAGATCCATTTTCCAAATCCCTTGGAGGGACACAAATCCCTCTCCAAATCCCTTGGAGGGGCACAAATCCCTCTCCAAATCCCTTGGAGGGGCACAAATCTCTTTCCAAAGCCCTTGGAGGGCACAAATCCATTTTCCAAATCCCTTGGAGGGGCTCAAATCCATTTTCCAAATCCCTTGGAAGGGCACAAATCCTTTTCCAAAGCCTTTGGAGGGGCATAAATCTCTTTCCAAATCCCTTGGAAAGGCACAGATCCCTCTCCAAATCCCTTGGAAAGGCACAGATCCCTCTCCAAATCCCTTGGAAAGGCACAGATCCCTCTCCAAATCCCTTGGAGGGAGACAAATCCCTCTCCAAATCCCTTGGAAGGGCACAGATCCCTCTCCAAATCCCACCGCAGGGAATCTCCCAAAGGAATTCCCAATCCCAAGGGGGAGCCCCTGAATGTTCAGAGCACTTTGAAGTTGGTGGCCTTGTTTTCTTAAAGGGCTTTGATCTTTTCATGAAAGGAGAGAACCTTCCCCATCCCATCCTCATCCTCCTCCTCCTCCTCCCCAGCTCGGAATTCATCCCTGGAATGTCCAGGATGATCCAGGACTCTGGAATCTGTCATTAATCCCTCCAGTTTCACACCTAAAAGGGCAAAAGAAAGTTTGGGAATTTCTCCTGGAATTCGGGTCGGCAGCAGCACCAGGGAAATAAAAACAGAGGGGGAAGCCCCAGGGGATTTTTAGGAGTGGGCAAAGTGAAATTTGGGAATGTTTATCCCATCCAAAAGTTTACAAATGGAGGGATTTTATCCAGATCAAGGAATCTTTCAACCCAGCTCCCCCCTGAAAGGTTTGAGGGGGGGAATGAAAGGGAATTGTGGAATTCCAGACTGGTTTGGGTCCAATAAAAATGAAATCAAAGGGAATAAAAGGGTGGGAAGGATGAGGGATTAAAGGCAAGGAGATGCTCCCAGAGCTCTGCCAGAAATTCCAAACCCTGGAAGTGAGGCTGGAAGGAGGGACGGGGGTGGGAGTGCAAAACCCCACCAGGGTTTGAAAACCCCTCACATTTTCCAGCCTCAAATCCCCCAAAATTTGCATGGAAAGGGATCAGCAGGAGAGGGGGGGGGGGAAGTGTCAGAGCTTAATTAACCACGAGTTAATTGGCACTAAATGAGAAGGGGGAGGGGAGAGCCAGGGGAAGACTTCCCTTGGATATTTTAGGGATTTTAGGATTTCTGGGTGCAGAATTCAGCGATTTTTGGGTTTAATGACAGATTCCTCCCATCCCACAACTCCACCCTCCCCAAAAATCCAGGCAGGGGGGACCTGGAGCATCCCTGGAGCCCCCAAGAGCAGGGGATGGGTTTGGGATGGCAACAGAAAAGTGGGAATATCTCCAAATGGAATTTTCTACCTGTGTCCTGTCCCGTTTTCTACGTGTGTGCTCCTTTCTTAAACGTCCAACTCTTGTATTTTTGTGGTTTCTACCTGCGGGACTGAGGGCTCCCAGGGCGCACGTTGTTTTGTAAAATATTCCTGACCTTTTCCTCCCCCAAAAATCCAACCAACAAAGGGAGGAGAAGCTGAATTATTCACCTTTTAATTGGCTTTGCATGTACAGTGTTGGGGCAGCAAGTGGAGATGATTAAAGCCAGCTTGAAAATCTTTTTGTTTGTGCTTGAGTTGAGTTTCTCTCCCCCCAAAAAATTAAAAATCCCAATTTAACCCCTGATGGATACTCTGGGAAAGAGGGGAATGGAATAAAACTTTTTTTTTTTTTTTTTTTCCTGGAAAAAGCAAGTTTGATTTGAGGAAAGAAATCCCATCGTGAATAAAAGACCCAAAACCTCCCTGGTTCCCAAATCCCCTCCAGCTTCCCAAGAAAAACAGGGAGGGAGAGGAGAAGGGGCAGGGTGGGATTTTGGAATGGAATTCCCAGGGATTTTGGAATGGAATTCCCAGGGATTTTGGAATGGAATTCCCAGGGATTTTGGGATGGAATTCCCAGGGAAGCTGTGCCTGCTGCACCCCTGGAAGTGTCCAAAGGAGAAATCTGGGATGGGGTGAATGGAACAGGACCCAAACCACCCTGGAATTCCACAACTCTCTGATTTTTCCCTGCTCCTTCCCATTTTTGGGATGAGCCTCCACAAGGTTTTGTTAAACCTGAGTTTAAAACTGCTGGACTAATGGAATTACAGCTGGAATGAAATCATTTCATCCCAGGGGTTTGTATATAAAAGTGTCAACTCTGGATTCTTCCAGGCCTGGCTCTGCTCCCTCAGCTCCCTGGCATTTGGGACAGAGCCCAAAACCAGAGGGAATCTGGGCTGATTTTTGGGATGGGATTCCCCAAATCCCCCCACCTGGAGTGACCACCAGCACCAGAGGAGTCCACTGCAATGTTTTATTTGGGAATTTACATATCCACAGGAGAGAGCAGACCACGAGTCCGACTTCTTGCTGACTTTTGAAGCAGTTTTGGGTTCTGTTGGAGATGAGAAAAGAAATCTGCCTAAGATTAAAATGTCCCAAGCGAGCCAGGAAAGGGAGGAACCAGGATTTTACACAGGAACAACGACAACAAGAACGAAACCAAACAGAGGAAAAAAAAAAAAAAAAAAAGTGAAAAAAGTATAAATTAGGATGTCAGAATCATTTTTAAAAGTGTAAGAAAACTTGCACAGGGCTCTGGGCCCCGGAGAATTAACTCTGGTTAGATTGTTAAAAGTGAAATTCCATCAAATCCTAACACCAGCCAGAAGATTCCCCCTGGAGTGCAAGTTTTTCACATTCCATCGGCTTTGCCCCCACTCTGGGCGAGATTCCTGCTTGCTCAGGGGGTGCCACAGGGCTTTTCCCAAGGACTTTGGTTCCAAGGAGGGTGGGAGCAGGGAGAGCTCCCCTCGAGGGAGGAGGTAGCAAGGCTTGCTTGCCCCTGGGCTCGCCTTTGGTTCCTCAGCACCAAACGAGGTTCCCCCCCCCTCCCCCCCAAAAAAAAAACCCCAACAAAAAGATAAATCTAACACTGCAAGTTGAAGTGAGAATTCCCAGCTTTCTGGGCAGGATTCAGTCCAGATTTCCCAGTCCCAGCTGTGCCCAGGTGCCCAGCAGGGCATCAAGTGGTGCCCAGGAGCTCTGGAGGAGCTTTGTGCAGGGAGGGTTCCCCTCCCCGAGTGCATTGACTGTGCTGAGGACGGGGCTCAGCTCCTGGTGGCCTGGCCACCCAGCTGTCCCCGGGGCTGTGACACTGGAAAGGCAGAGATGGATGGAGCTCAGGGATTGGAAAAAAACAAAAAAAAATTCAGGTTGGGCTGGGTCCCCCCCCCCCACCACCCCAAAACCTGAAAGCAAAAAACCCTGAATGTCTGATGGAGCAGGTTTGGAGAAGAGAACAAAGGCAGAAATGGTCACGTGCGAGCGAGGGCTCATTTCCACAGCGGGGAGCTGAGGGAGGGGTTGCTGCCCTGGCCTCCTCCTCCTCCTCCTCCTCCTCCTCCTCCCATGGACTGTCCAAAGCCCATCATTCCATTGGCTCCATAGAAGTTCATCCCAGCCATCTGCTGGGTCATCTGCAAAGGGGACAGAGAGAGGTCAGGGATGGGCCTGGGCAGTGCCCGTGGCTGCCAGGAACAGCAGAGCCCTGAAGGGAGCAGGGGGGGACCTCAGGACAACAGCAGGAATTTCCCCATGGAAAGGGTGAGCAGGCCTTGGAATCACCCAGGGAATTTTGGGGTCCTCAGGACATCAGCAGGAATTTCCCCATGGAAAGGGTGAGCAGGCCTTGGAATCACCAGGGAATTTTGGAGTCCTCAGGACATCAGCAGGAATTTCCCCATGGAAAGGGTGAGCAGGGTTTGGAATTGCCCAGGGAGGTTTGGAGTCCTCAGGACATCAGCAGGAATTTCCCCATGGAAAGGGTGAGCAGGCCTTGGAATCACCCAGGGAATTTTGGAGTCCTCAGGACATCAGCAGGAATTTCCCCCTGGAAAGGGTGAGCAGGGTTTGGAATTGCCCAGGGAGGTTTGGAGTCCCCAGGTATGGGAGGATTTCAGGGCATGCTGGATATCAGCAGGAATTTCTCCATGGAAAGGGTGAGCAGGCCTTGGAATCACCCAGGGAATTTTGGAGTCCTCAGGTATGGGAGGACTTCAGGGTCCTCAGGACAACAGCAGGAATTTCCATGGCAAGGGTGAGCAGGCCTTGGAATTTTTCCAAGGAGGTTTGGAGTCCCCAGGTATGGGAGGATTTCAGGGTGGACACCAGCAAGAATTTCCCCATGGAAAGGGTGAGCAGGCCTTGGAATCACCCAGGGAATTCTGGAGTCCTCAGGTATGGGAGGATTTCAGGGCAGGCTGGATATCAGCAGGAATTTCTCCATGGAAACGGTGGTCAGGCCTTGGAATCACCCAGGGAATTCTGGAGTCCCCACCCCTGGAGGTGTCCACGGCAGATGAGGCTGGGATTGGACTCACCCTCAGAATCCTTTCCCACCCTGACTCATCCCGGGATCCTCAGCCTCTCCCACTTCCCCCCTCCCCATCCCACCCCAACCCCAAACCCCTGCACATCCCCTCATTCCTCCCCATCCCAACTCCCAGAAAAACCCCGGAAAAGCCCCCCAGGAGCCTCCCCCTCACCTGGGCGAGGTTCCACTGCAGCTGCTGCGTGGGCTGGACCCCGTAGACGGCCGGGGGCACCGCGGCCACGTAGCCGGGCTGCTGGGCACCCATCATCCCGTTGGGAACGCCCAGCACGTTGCCCACGTAGCCTGCTGGGATGGCCACGGGTGCCACCATGCCAGCAGCTCCAGGCTGGGCCAGCATGCCCACGGACGGGGCCATCAAGCCGCCCATCATGCTGCTGGAAGGGGGCACCCCCGGGAAGGCGGGGTAGGGAGCGGCGGGGTAGCCCAGCGGAGCCGGCGCCATGAACATCGCTCCTGGCAAAGGCACGGAGGGAAGGAGGGCTCAGGGCACGGCCGGGAATGGCACAGCTCCAGCAGGGGGTGCCCGGGCTGAGCTGCTCCTCGGGCTGATCTCAGCTCCCAACAGAGCGGGAGAGGGAACTGGGGCGGTGACGGGCAGGAATGGATGCCCAGAGCCAGAGGGTTGGGTGGGATATTGGGATGGGAATTCCTGCCTCATTCCCAGAGCCAGAGGGTTGGGTGGGATATTGGGAAGGGATTCCTGCCTGATCCCCAGTGCCAGAGGGTTGGGTGGGATATTGGGAAAGGATTCCTGTGTGATCCCCAGAGCCAGAGGGTTGGGTGGGATATTGGGATGGGAATTCCTGCCTCATTCCCAGAGCCAGAGGGTTGGGTTGGATATTGGGAAGGGATTCCTGCCTGATCCCCAGTGCCAGAGGGTTGGGTGGGATATTGGGAAAGAATTCCTGCGTGATCCCCAGAGCCAGAGGGTTGGGTGGGATATTGGGATGGAATTCCTGCCTGATCCCCAGTGCCAGAGGGTTGGGTGGGATATTGGGAAAGGATTCCTGTGTGATCCCCAGAGCCAGAGGGTTGGGTTGGATATTGGGATGGAATTCCTGCCTGATCCTCAGTGCCAGAGGGTTGGGTGGGATATTGGGATGGAATTCCTGCCTCATTCCCAGAGCTAAAGGGCAGATTTGGGTTGGATATTGGGATGGAATTCCTCTTATTCCCAGTGTCAGAGGACAGGGTTGGGTTGGATATTGGGATGGAATTCCTCTCTGATTCCCAGTGCCAGAGGACAGGGTTGGGTTGGATATTGGGATAGAATTCCTCCCTGATTCCCAGTGCCAGAGGACAGGGTTGGGTTGGATATTGGGATAGAATTCCTCTCTGATTCCCAGTGCCAGAGGACAGGTTGGGTTGGATATTGGGATGGAATTCCTCTTATTCCCAGTGTCAGAGGGCAGGATTGGGTTGGATATTGGGATGGAATTCCTGCCTGATCCTCAATGCCAGAGGGTTGGGTGGGATATTGGGATGGAATTCCTGCCTGATCCTCAATGCCAGAGGGTTGGGTCGGATATTGGGATGGAATTCCTGCCTGATCCCCAGTGCCAGAGGACAGGGTTGGATATTGGGAGGGAATTCCTCCCTGATTCTCAGAGCTAAAGGGCAGGGTTGGATATTGGGAAGGGATTCCCCCCTCATTCCCAGTGTTAAAGGGCAGATTTGGGTTGGATATTGGGATGGAATTCCACCCTGATCCCCAGTGACAGAGAGCAGATTTGGGTTGGATATTGGGATGGAATTCCTCCCTGATCCCCAGTGACAGAGAGCAGATTTAGGTTGGATATTGGGATGGAATTCCTCCCTGATCCCCAGTGACAGAGAGCAGATTTGGGTTGGATATTGGGATGGAATTCCTCCCTGTGAGGGACTGGAACAGATTTCCCAGAGAAGCTGTGGCTGCCCCATCCCTGGAAATGCCCCAGGTCAGCTTTGGAGCAAGCTGGGATGGTGGGCAGTGCACGGCTGGAACGGGATGAGCTTCCCATTCCCTTCCCAGCCAGCCCATTCTGGGATTCTCAGGGACATTCCCACATCTCCTGGAGGTTTTCCAGCCCCCAGGAGAGCCCTGCCCTGGTCCCAGGTCACTCCGGGGTTACCTTGGGCTGGCACCTGGGAGCTCTGGGAGCCGTACAGGGACAGGATGGAGTCTTTGGAGAGCTGCTTCTTGCCCACCTCCTCCCCTTTGCCTCCGGGCTCCGGGAACAGGTTCAGATTTTCGGGAACGGAGCCGGCGCTTCCGGAGGTTGGCATGGAGCCAGCAACCTGGGACAGACAGACAGACAGACAGACAGACAGGATCAGGGCAAAACCCAGCGTGAGGGAAAGGGGGAAATGTCCATCCACACCCAGGGATGTGCTGGGGTGATGGAAGAGGGACATTCCTCATTCTTCAGCAGGGAAGAGGGAAAGTTCAGGATCTAATTAAGGGAAATTTAGGTGAAGCAAGGATTAGGGGAATGGGAGAGGGAGATGTGGGAATGGGAGAGGGAGATGTGGGAGTGGGAGAGGGAGATGTGGGAATGGAAGAGGGAGAAGTGGGAATGGGAGAGGGAGATGTGGGAATGGGAGAGGGAGCCTGTGGCGTGGGCGCGGGGATGTGGGCGTGGGGAGAGGGCGATGTGGGAATGGGAGAGGGAGATGTGGGAATGGGAGATGTGGGAATGGGAGAGGGAGATGTGGGAGTGGGAGAGGGAGATGTGGGAATGGGAGAAGGAAATTCCTCATTCTTCAACATAGAAGAAGGAGATTTCAGGATTTAATTAAGAAATTTAGATTAAAGAACATTCAGGGCAGACAGTTGATCTGTGTGGTGAAACAGTGGCACAGCATTCCCAGATGTGGGAATGGAAGAAGGAAATTCCTCATTGTTCAACATGGAAGAAGGAGATTTCAGGCTTTAACTCAGAAATTAGGATGAAGCAGGTGTAGGGCAGCCAGCCCATGTGTGAGGTCCAGCACAGCATTCCCAGATGGATTCCCCACCCCTGGAGGTGTCCAAGGCCAGCTTGGAGCACCCTGGCACCGTGCCAGACCTTCCCTTCCACCCCAAATCCCCCCTGGCTCTCCCGAGCCCCCAGCATTCCCAGCTGACCTTCCTGGAGGAGTCTGAGCTGGATCCCACGGATGCAAAGAGGTCCAGGTCCTTCTCCAGGCTGCCGGGCCGGCCGTTGGGGACGGGCGCTGGCACCGGAGCGTCTGCGGGGACAGAGAGTGACAGAGGTGCCACCAGCCTGGGGACACCTCTGTGCCAGCCTGGGGACACCTCTGTGCCACCAGCCCGGGGACACCTCTGTGCCACCAGCCCGGGGACACCTCTGTGCCAGCCTGGGGACACCTCTGTGCCACCAGCCCGGGGACACCTCTGTGCCACCAGCCCGGGGACACCTCTGTGCCAGCCTGGGGACACCTCTGTGCCACCAGCCCGGGGACACCTCTGTGCCAGCCCGGGGACACCTCTGTGCCAGCCTGGGGACACCTC